>NC_056529.1:29798519-29851512 GCF_019175285.1 Sceloporus undulatus
ATTATTATTATTATTATTATTATTATTATTATTATTATTATTATTATTATTACTGAAGTGGGTAAATCAGAATAATAATAATATTAATATTAATAATAATTAATTTATAGGATCGAGGTGCTTAACAATGATAAAAACATAATAACATAAATAACAAGAATCCCTAACCCCAATTAAAAACAGAAAACATCAAAATACAGTCAGATTGTTAAAATTAATCTAAAATTGTCATTAAAATGAGGCAATTGTGGGAAGAATAGAACTGCTTAACACTTCTACAAATAGCTGGGGATGGAAGGAACGGGTATCAATGAGTTTTCATGCAACATTACCACCAGGCGCTTTGCAAGAAGTGATGCCCCACGTGATTGTCTTAACGCCGCAGACCAAGGTTTTGACCAAGCTTCGGCAATCGGTGACTTGGAATGTTTGCTTGTCTTCCTTCTCCTTCTCCCCTTGTTTCTCAAACACGGGCCCCGAGGCAGGGGCCAGGGGGGTGGCAGGGGCAGGGGAGGGTACAGGAGCCGGAGCTGTGTTTCCTCCGGCTGGCACACTGGGCAAAGCTGCTTCTCCTGCCCCAAGTTCCGACTGCGGTTTGCACTTCTTAAAGATAATGGAGAGTTGATAGCGAGCAATGGTGTGAAATTTGAGGACAAAAACCTGAAAGGAAGAGAGAGACACATCCATAGTCATAATGAAATACTCATTATATATATTTTTGGCTATTCTACTTATTTCAATTGTTAGATTCATTCCTGACTTTCTTCCAGTGTTCTCAGGGAAAAAGAGGTGCCTGTTCCCACTCTGAAAGTTTATCCCCCCAAGGCAGTAAAATAGACTTTTTTCTGCTGCTCCAGGGACTACAAACAAACAAAACAAGCTTCATTTATATACCACTTCATACCACCTAAGTAGTTAATTTCACTTCATTTGGATTTCAGTCACTTAAGAACCTAAGAAAATCTAAGGTGACTCATGTTGGGGACCTATCTAATTCAAAATTCATTCACATAGGAACTGATCAGATGTCAATAGGAGGACTGTCAGATGGACATGAATGCACCTGCATATCCCCTCTGATACCGGCAGTGATACCAGAGGCCTCATTCTGCATGGATTTATCCAACTCCTTTTTCAAGCCATCCAAATTGGCAGCCATCCCAATGTCTTGTGGTAGTGAGTTTCACAGTTAATTGATGGACTAATCCCAGCCTAACATCCTCAATATCTCTGGGTAAAGAGGTTTTATTTTCAAGTAGATATGGCCACTTTCTGATTTCCCACAATGCCAAAGAAAAATTCCTTCTACTGTACCTCCAACATCCTCATAAGGATATCTCTGCCATTTCCATTTTCCTGTTCGCTCTTGGAACGAATACAATCCACCAGGTTTAGCAGAAGCTTGCAGGACATGGTCTGGATACTGCTGGGTAACGACTCGTCATCAATGTTCTTGGCAAATAACTGGACAGCAAGGGAGAGATCATTCAGTGGCAAGTGCTGCCGGACATGATGCACCAGATCTGCCAATGTACTATAGGCAAGGGGCCTAGGAACACAGACAAATGATAGACAGTCCAGTTACACTAGCAGAATTATTTCCAGTTTGTTTTGAAAGGTAAACAGCTTTGCAGGTTGGGCTTCTATCCATGCAAACCCTTATTCAAACACGATCATGCACTGGTATATAGACTGCCAGCTTTCTATAATTTTTTCCCATAAATTCTTCCATTTTTAGAAAGACACTGTTGTAGGAACATGTATAATGAAAGTTAAAGCTAACAATAGCATAAATATAATACCAGTTAAAACATTTAGCTGTTTACCTAAATGGCATACACATGGAGAAAGGAATGGAGCTAGGCAAGCTCATTCTGTCCATCCTTCTGTGCCTTTGTTGTCTGATAAAAAAGTATGCCTATCTGCATAAAGCTAATTGCACACATTTACCCATACAGTTGGAACAAATGGGTTTTGGGACTCCAAAACCTGTGCTAGCCATAAAGTTTAATGCACTATGTGCTCATAGCTACGTACACATGGGCTCTCTATTCCAACAGATCACTGAACACACAGAAGCTGAGGAAATAGCAGACAGCAGTGTGATTCAGTTACTGTGCTGCCTTCCAAAGGTGCATTATATAAATCAGAGAGCTAATTGTATGTAATAGCCCATACTGCCTTCTCTCTTTTCAGCCAGTGTTGATACCAACCTACAAAGGAGCAAGCAACCTCACTGTAATCTTGTACACCCATGACACAGATTACACCAAGTAGCAGGTTTCATTACAGACCTCAGGGTTTCACGGGCTGTGTATCCAGAGCCTATGAGGATGGATTCATCAAACAGTTTGTCCATGCATGGAATAAATTCTGGAACAAAAAAACAAATTACAAAAGAATATTGTCAAATTGAAGAGACCATAACAAGAATCACCAACTGGTTTTAAATGTATGTGGAAGGCAGTCCAAAGATCACATAGTTAGTATGTTCATGGTTTAAATGGCTTTAAACTCAATTTATGATTGCAATATCAAATAGAATCTAAATATTTTAATTACAGTAATAAACAAATATGCCAGAGATAAAAATGACATACGGCTCCTCAAGTCCGTGGTAAGAATGTGCTTGGCAGCAATAAGAAGCTCCTTTCTCAGATGAGCCGTCTCTGCAGGACAGTTTGACAGCAACTGCAACATCCCTTTCACCATCTGCTGTGAATACTTTGCTACCAACTCCTATGAAAGTGAATGGTAATAGTAAATATATATTCCAAACATATGATAGCATCTGTCATTTAATAACTGGGCCCTTGGTATCTGCTGGGGTTTGGTTCCAGGACCCACTGTGGATACCAAAATCTGTGGATGCTCAAGTCTCATTAAATATAATGGCATAAGAAAATGGTGTCCCTTATATAAAATGGCAAAATCAAGGTTCTTTTTTAAAAATTTATGTATTTTTAAATGTTTCAAGCTATGGATGCTTGAATCCATGGATAAAAAATCCTTCCTGACCATGAGCCGTGCTGACTGGGGCCAGTGGGAGTTGCAGGCCAAAATATCTGGAACAGCAAACTGCGGAAGGCTATTGTACAGTAAGAAAAGTGTGGCGCTCCAGATGAAGATAGACTGCAGCACCCATCAACTGCAGCACCCATCAACTTTAGCCAGCACAGCCAATGGCAAAGGATGATAGGAGCTGCAGCACAGCAATACGTTGAGAGATATTCATTCCCCATAACCATTGCAGAAGGTCTGGAAGGAAGCATGTAAGGAGAAATGGAAAGAAAGAATGGCTAAAGCTTCTTTCTCTCTTCTATCTTACTTCTCATGAGGCCTTGGAAAAACCTGTCTGTCTCATATTTAACTGGTGGGAAACAGCTATAGCAGTTTGGTGGCTTTTACAATCCTTCTACTACTACACACATGGCTGCCTCCAGGCACCCGCCGCTCAAGATACAACATCAACCTCCACTGTAACTTACCTGATAAATTCTTATGATGTAAGCCAAGAACGATAACGTTTTTATCTGCGCAGCAATGAAGTCAGCATACAGTTCCTTATTGTAAAGTTTATGCTGCCTGAAAATGGGAGCAAACTGTGATTTAGTTTTGCCTTTAAAAGAAAGTAACTGTGCAAATGGTGGCAGTTTGACTGTTAAGAAATGAAATGCTTAAAACAAATGTAGGTACCCTGGTGCTCTCCAGGAACGTATTTACACAGCAGAGTCTATTTTCATAAAGATATTTATGCCTACTTTTTCCTTGGCTCATTTTCATAAAATATATTGATTTGTGTGCAAAGATATTTTTGGCACAAAAAAATGCATTACAAAATTCTTACAAGTTAGTCCTGAAGGGAGGAAAAACCTCAATGAGGTCAATCATTTTCTCTATCAAATGCCTCAACGTGCCAACAAAATTTGCCAATATAAGATAAGCTCTTTATATCCCTAACTCTCACGCCTACCAATAATTTCACAAGTGAAAACAAAATTAAGAGTAAACGGTATTTCAGCAAAATGCACACAGTTAGGAGAGGATTAATATAAAATAAACGAATGACTGCAAGGCCTGTTACAGACAGCCAAAATAAAGCTGCTTTGAGTCACGGGGGGGGGTATGGTATTTCAATGATGCATGCGTCCTAAGAGTCCAGAAGTCGCACCAAAGCCATGCTCCAGCCCAAGGACTGGAGCATGGCTTTGGTGTGGCTTCTGGACTCTTAGGATGCACGTATCATTGAAACACCATACCTCCACTGTGACTCGAAGCAGCTTTATTTTGGCTGTCTGTAACAGGCCCAAGTGACTACTACCACCACAACCCAAGGAAAGAAGAACCATGTGCCCTGAGTACTGGGTGTTTTAAATAATATAAATAGCACAGCCCTATTAGAAAAACCAATAGGTAAGTGAACTCTCAGGAATGCATGCAAAGGATCACTGCCTTATACAAGTTAGCCACAAAGCATAATGGAAAGCTATGGAAGAGCTCTGTAGCTATTAAAGAAACCAGTGGTTTACTGGAAGCACACTACAATCCAGCCTTCTTCAGCTAGGAACCTTCCAGATGTTTTATACTGCAATTCCCATCAGCCCCAGCCAACAAGAATAATCCAGAAGGGTCATAAGAACTGAAGTCCAGGACATTAAGTTCCACAAGGCTCATTGCAGCTTTTGTTGAAACGGATCAACAAGATTACTGCTCTGAAACTGGATGGCAAGAAATTCTTCTTAAATTAATGATGTTCTGTTTCAGAAATATCATATTGCAATTAAGATTGGGCGAGTGATTCTGTTTTATAAACTTACCTTGCTTGTGTAGACACCTGAATTATAATAGTATTCATGATCAAGGGCACAAATTCAGCCACCACATTATGAATGTTCAGTTTGTAGAGCTAAAGAAAGAAAACAAATATATACGTGACCAAAACCATTCATTTTTCCTCTTCCGTAATTTCGTAACAAATCAGAACTGTATACAAAGTCAAAGCTTTACCTCCTTAAATTACATTTATCTCAGCCAACAAACAAGAACATGGAGTTTGGTTGGGGAAAGCAGAAGTAATGAGACAGGAATAGAGCCTGAAAGTAGCTAGTTGCTAAGAAAAGTGTAATTACACTGTGTTTTACCTGTAAGAGGAGACAATGTCAAACTTGTGCAATGTAACCTGTAAATTCCTGTACCTGTAACACTCACTATATCTTCTGCATTGTAAATAGCTAATTACTTTCAAAACAAGGTTGGGCCCTCTATATGTTTTTGGACTATTACTTCCATAATCCTTCAACCTCTCATTATCGCCTAGGAATGATGTGAGTTGTAGACGAAAAACATCGGAAGAGCCACAATTGCCTACCTCCGCTTTGACGTTTATTTCCAAGCTCTGACATTAGTTATTATTCACTATTATTCATTATTCATAATGAAAACAGTAACAAACTAACCTGATACATGAGGACAACAATAATGGGCAGTTCAGCTAGCACCTTCAGAGAGAGCGAGCCTCGAGGAATTATAGAATGCTGCAAAAACAGAAGTAAACGTCAGACTGAACTCCTTCCGAATCTTCTAAGAACCTAATTTTTAAATTTGATCTGTGATTTACCACAATGATTTGTGCCATTTTTTCCTGCCTATACCTATAAAAATATAACCTAATTCATGGATTCTAGCACCTTAGTTAATGTAAATATGATGATGCACAGTGTAAATTGGTAGAAGAGCAGGACACCAATATATATAGACAACAGTTGCGGTTTATGTATTCCATAAGAAGGAAAGAGTATGTGGTTGTGCTTGTGGTCAGTAGAAGATACAATCTATGTACTGATTTAGTGCTCTGTTTAAAACAATCTTAGAGCCAACCACATTTATCCTTTGCTAAGACCACTGAAGGGAAGGTCAGATCTTGTAAAGCCTTGTTTTTAGTTGTCCAATGCAGAGAAGCATGTATCACTCAGAGCATAAAATTTTCTTGCCAAGGCTTTACAAATATGAGCTATAAAGAGGGTATGGAAAATTATTCCACTTTTAAATGTTAATTAGCAGAAATATAAATTGTATTGATCCTTGCTCCATATTTGTGTATAATGGCTGCTTCCTAAAACACAAGAAATTGGTATGGTATGGTATGGTATGGTATGAAATAGTATGGTATGGAATGGTATACCGTGGCTGCAGGCCTCCTCCAAGTCATTCATATTGGCACTAACCAAGTACCAACTCTGTGCCAAGAGAGGTATGGACAGACAGGGTTACTTTACATGGCAAAGATACTTTACGAGCTAACTTTATTCGCTAGGCATTCTGTCTTTGGGTTATACATACCGTTCTTGTTTCACTGTCATCTCGTTCAGGATTTACTTTCACTACAATTGTGGTGATCATGCCAACCATTTCTGGAGTGGGCACAGTGTTCTCAGGAATAACCTGGGGATTCTCGAAATATCGATTCTACAGAAAGAAGCAGGAGATGAATGTTATGAATGTTATTTCCTAAGCACTCATAAGTTTACAGTGCAGAATACAATTACATCAGTTTGCTAGTGGAAATAGCTGTATCAGCAGAATAAGGTGCAGAATGGTTTTTAAAGGATCCCTTTAAACTCTTATCATTTTGTGACCACAGCAGGCTCTTTGAAT
Source organism: Sceloporus undulatus (assembly GCF_019175285.1). NCBI lineage: Eukaryota > Metazoa > Chordata > Lepidosauria > Squamata > Phrynosomatidae > Sceloporus > Sceloporus undulatus. Next base: position 29,805,174 of record NC_056529.1, read on the forward strand.
AATCCAGAGAACTATGGTAATCCAGAGAAACATCTTATTCTCTTATGGGAAAGAATAGCAAACTTTCCAAGTAGAACCATGCAAAAGGCATGGGTTTGGGGTATTTAGCAATTCCCAACCAAGACTATGGAATTCAAAATTCATTCATATATTATAAGAACAACTACAACACCTACCACTACTTTGGGAAGTTCTTTGTAAATCTGTTTAACAAAATCCAAAAAATGATGAATCTGTAGGAAAGAATAAAGAGAAACGAGTCCTTTAAAAAATGAAAACCATTGCCTATCAGTTCTTTCTATTAAACATTACTAGCAAAGCAAAAACAAAAGCTTCATGGGCAGAACATTGCAATTCTCCACTGCTTGATGTCAGATCTTAGCCTAGTTCCCCTAAACCTTTCCAATACTTCATACTATGGTAGCAGCACTGGCACAATTCTTCTCTAATGTATTAATTCAATCATAAAAGTTAAAACTAGAGAGTGGATGTAACAGTATGACCAAACAGATGGCATTACTCTAACTGAACAAAAGGTATCAGGGATATATCACCAAAAGACTATAGATAAGAAAGTAGTTTACCTCTTGTGTGATCGGTGGCCTGAATTGTTTGTGCAGCTCAATAATGATTCTCAAACAGATGAGTACATTTTCTTCATTTTCAGTCTAAGCATCAGGAGAAAGAGGACACAGCTAGTTAAGTCATTGCAAAATTTCTGAACACCTTCAATACTAAGTTATGTGCATTAAGTTATATAGGGCAGTGTAACAGCTACTGTAAAGAACAGGAATAATTCATCTCTTTTGCATTTACATAGGCAATTAAAAATCTGTATTTCTATTGCATCTTATGAACATTATATAAGGCACTCGCAAAAATTATAATATGCATCTTAGCTGGTTTGCTTCTTATACAGGATAACAGATACAGTATGTATTACTTATTACTTGCTCTGTGATACTAATAAATATTAAACCTGCTTTGAATGTACTGGAAAATCTTTCCTAATAGAAGTACAATATGAATGACACCAAACTAAACTGCGGTAATTATCTCTACCATGAATAAGCAAATTAGTATTCTTTAGACTCTGGACTATTTGTTTCTTCATTCAAAATATTTCTGTACTACCTTTCTGTCTCATGGCCATGGTTGGGGATTATGGGGGTTTTAGTCCAAAACATCTGGAGGCAACAGGCTGCCTACCTCAACTTATTAATACTAGAAATGGAACTATATAAGAAATGAATTCTGGTTTTTGGTGTCACTAATTAGGTTACATTCTGCAAATGCTTTCTTGCCAAAGCCCTGATATCAAAGAGTCTATCACTGATTTCACTTTCTTGCTGTTCCCATTTCCAGCCACAGCTAACATGGATAAAGTAAGATCCCTTGTGAAAGAATCTATATTGTGTGTTTAAAAAAATAGACTGAAGCATTAATCAAAGTTCTAAGAGCCGATAAATGTGACAATATAACATCAATGACATGTATAAGAATCCCAAAATGAAAACACCCCCATAGTGAAGTTTATTCAATGGCTCACTGTCATTTCTTTTTTTCCTATAATGAAGTTGCAAAGACAAAGAAATCCCTGCTAGAAGTAATCCTTAGAAAATATTGCAGAGGTTATATAATAAAGATCAGTACCTCTAGAAATCTGAACATGACAGATAAGACATTTTTGGTGTGAGGACGAAGATGTTCGTTTGTGGGTATTCTGTGGATTATTTCCAGAACTAATTTTCTCAATTGCTGCAGAGGGAGGAAATAGTGAGAAAGGTTAGAACTTCAAAATGGAAGATGCTGTATAGTGGAAATAAATATGATTTATTGAAAATGGTTTTTAAGAAGCGGTATACATGAGACACAGAGTCAGAAAGCCAATATTTCCAAAATATTGTGTGTGTGTTCAAAAAATTAAGCTTGGCATCCCTTTTCATCCTGCAATAGCGCTTAAACCTCTTGACTATAAGATGTATTTAACAGTGGAATAAGCTGTCTCTGAAGATGGCAGGCCCTCCTTCTTTGCAGAGCATTCTTGGTAATGTTTCAGTTGTGTATTCTTGCACAGGAATTGTTTGCACTAGATGGCTCTGGTAGCCCTTCCAGCTCTATGATTCTAGGTGCCTTGAAGAGGAAAGCTTGTTTTAAAGTATACCTGGGCTGGCTTTTCCTGCAGAAATTGAACCTCTCCATCCTGAAGAAAGGTGAGGAAGCGAGGGATGATGTGTTCCAAGAATGTGGAATACTGAGGGGATGAGGTCACATTCTAGTATTTTAAAAAAGAAAAGAAAAGCACATAAGCATCAAAGAAGAAAACGCAGAATTGAATATTTTAGCAATTATCTTAGCAACAGCAACCTTCCAAATTAGCATTGCCCAAACTTTGGTCTTCAAGATCTTTTGGACTTCAGCTCTCAGAATTCCTTACTGTTGGCTGGGCTAGCCAGGACCTCTGGGTGTTGAAGTCCTAAATATCTGGAGGACCAAAGTTTTGGAACAAGGTTTGGGAACACTATTCCAAATCTACAGGAAAGACCTGAGGGGAAAATTAAAAGCTGAAAAATGAATCTGACATAAATTGTTTAGATAGCCTGTGGGCTAGGATTCCAAAGGGTTGTTCTGCTGATGAATTGCTTTTGCCAGCCAAAGTGAAGGTCTGGAGTGAGAATCCTTCCCATCTCTGAAGACCCCTGTGCCCCCTCCAAATCTGCTCTAGATGGCAAGCAAACTGGTGTTCAGATGGCACACAGGGCTGTTAGAGAGAGGGAAGAAAAATATATGCCTTGTTGTGCTAGCTGAATTCTCTAGAATTCATTCTAGCTCTTTGAAGATTATCCACATGCTAAATCCATACATAACTGAGTAGTGGCAGGACAATGCCCTGGAACCCAAAGCAAGATTTCAGCTGGCCATGCTTTATGGCTTATATGTAATCATTCCATTAGTTCAATACTGTAGTGATCAAAGTCAAAATGAAAAGCATGCATTTCAACACAAGTGCAGGTACAGGCTGTGTGCCAAGAGGTCTTCACTTCAGTCAAGTCAGGGGAAGCTGTGGCCCTTCAAATGCTGCTGGACTTTAGTTTCCATCAGCCACTACCAACCTGGGCAGTACTGGAAGATGATGGGAATGCTCGATCATCAACATCTGAAAAGCCATCAGTTGCCTAGCCTTCACTGAAATGGTTCAGCAACCCTAGGTTTGAATCCCAAACAGGGAAACCCTTGCAGACAGGGAAATTTCACATCACATCAGAACTCTAGGTTCACAAGCCATTTTTACCTCAAAGTTTTCACTGACTTCTTGCATCATCTTCAGCTTTGTTTCATCAGCTGCAAAACAAGGTTTTAAAAAGCTAAATAATATGCAACATACCCCTGCCCCTTTATTTGAAACCTCTCCTAAAGAAGCAGTCAGATCTTATCAGTTTGGCTCTCATAACCCAAAATGTAAAGTCCACCACTCACAACTCTCAGTCATACATCTGCATTCACTCATCTCCACGCATTCACACACACACACAGATGACTTTTGTAGGGCTCAAGAAAATATGTCTCATCATTTTGCTTCTTTATTAAAGCAGTGCTCCAGGCAATCTCAGATCTTATTGAACCATGGCAAGCTATATATATGATCCTTGTTCCCTGCAAACCTTATTTGCCAGTCAGAAGCCAACCTCAGGAACACATTTTCCTCCATCTCCTGGATACAAAAGTGGAGAAAATAACTAGGAACTTACCAAGGAAGAAAAGTATAGATCTGATTGTTGCTGATAAATCCAGCCTATTGTTAAATGGGGATTGTGGTTGCCATCAGATATGCATCATACTGAATGCAGCTGAAATTCTGGTTTTAAGCCATGGTTAAGACCAGTAAGAAATAATATGTGATAGGGAAGAGAAATGATCCATGTGTTCCCAAGGCCAGCACCATATCTGTGAAACAGAATTTGCTTGGAGCCCTTGTAAATACATCAGGTTAGTATACAAAACTGAACCAGCAGACTGATCAATAACAGGAAAAGAGCCGCAAAAATACACTTACGCGTATTAACATCCGTGAGAGCTGCCACAAACTGGAGGTATTTCTTCATTAAAGTGGTTTGGTCAACCACAGTGGGTCCTTGCGTTGACACAAATGCCATTTTCGCTCCGAAAACGTTACCCCTTATGCAGACAAAAGATGTAAGACCTCAAGTATCAGCCAGCCTGCAAAAAATAAAATGCAGACATACTTTATCATCATGATTATACAAGCCCCACACAGATACACAATGGCCAAAACACTGCATGACTCAGTGTACTCTAGCAGTTCTGCATGCAGAAATATGCTATGCTGACCCATTTACCACCTCATGGACCTACTGTATGCTATGCTGGTGGAGCCACTTCTTCTCCATGCCATGAGTGGGGAGTGAAGGGGATCATAGAGTTATGTTTCTATCACAAAGCAAGTATATGCTCATCTGTAAGTCAAGAAAATTATGCCCAAAAACTGACCCCAGAAATGTCAACCTATAAACGGGTCAATATAGTAAGAAAGGTCCTGATAGAAACTCAGCCTCAATTCTCCCTATTTCTGTAGCTACTGCTCAGCCAGGAAGAGAATGTGTAAGTGTCCCTTTGCTTTGCAAAGCTGTAAAATAGGCATTGGTTTTGCAAGAAAGGGGTGTTCGCTCGTAGACGGGTGCTTTGCTGATGCCTTCGCGTTGTCCTTTATGTCCTTTGTTACATGCCTTTAAGTTTTACCCTTGACTTATCCATGGCTCATATCAAAATCCAAAATACGTGAGGTCGACTTGTACACTATATCACTTCTACAATCAGCAGAGGTCCTCCAGAAGCATAAGCACCTTATGTGGTCATTTTGCATCTGGCTGCACAGCCATACACTTCTTCAACTCTATGGCACAGAATGCATGTTCCAACCTCTGGCCATGCTTACCATTCATGCCCTGAATTTCCCATTTGCAGAGACTTACAAACCTCAGGCAGAACATGCAAAGGCCCCAACAGTGCTAAAAACATACCTCAATTTTCTTGCACAGATATGATCTATGCTTAACATGGCCACTTTACTAACAGTAGTAAAACGCATAGCACTACCAAAAGGGAAACTGAATCGTATCTGCCATAAGCTTTCACAGACTGTAAACCTCCTTCACCCAACGCATATGATGAAGTGTATGATATATACATAAATACTCTAACATGTTACTCTTTAAGTACTAGCACTTCTTCTATTACTGTTTCTGCTGCAACCTTATGATACAGCTTCCTCCAGAAATACTTACTAAATGATATGTACCCTTTGCTTTCTTATATGTTTGTGTAGATGCTTTGAATCATTCAGAGTCAAACTGAATCAAGATACTGGGACAACTGAGGTCCAGAATGTCTTTATCAAGCCAAAATAAGAAGGAGCAAACCCTAAATCCCCAGTTTGAAACCCCTTCCTAAAGCTGCTGTCCGCCAAAAGCACATGCAAACCAGAGTCTCACTTCCTTGAAAAGCCAAGTGTGAACCATATGTAAAAGGATTTAGACTGAAGGTCCCAAATACGCTGCATAAAGAATCCACTTTGCGTCTGCTTGAACTGCCCTGCCTCAATGCTAGGGAATTCTGGGAAATGTAGTTTTGTGAGACATTGTGAACCTTCTCTGTCAGAGAGCTCTGGGGCCACAATAAACTACAAGTCCCAGTATTCCCTAGCCAATGAGCCAAGGCAGTTAAAATGGTCTCAAACGGGAGTATTTCTGCAGTGCGTTTTGGACTTTATGAACACTTCAAGGTATTGGAACCAAGATTAATTAAAGTGAAGGACATTATTCTCATAGTCTCAGACTGTCATGATAGTTTTAGCAACACTCTACTCAATTTCTACTTCAGCTTTGGCTGCTGTTCTAATGACTGTTGTTTCTTGTGCAAAATCAAAAAGCCAGGATCGCTCCTGACTCTTAAACCCCATCAACTAGAAAACACTCATTCTCTGCTCCCCATTTCCAGGAACCATGTTCCACACGGTAAGCTCTGACTGTTTAAAAACTCAAGAGCGGACATTCGTTTTGTCGCACTCGTCTCAAACCAACATCCGCACTGAAGCAAAATCGGTGCTCAAAACAGCTAAGGAATATCGACCTCAGAGACACAGTTCACAAAACCTCACTCAGCCATGAGCTTCACGACATGATTGTCTGGGGCCAGTCGGCCTTGTATTCACCCATCCAAACCAATCTGACAGGAGTGTCGGGCAAAAGGAAGAGGAAAAGACTGTGCATCATGCACTCAGCAGGTTATAGGATCACAGAGTTCGAAGAGACCCCAAGGGCCATTCAGTCTAACCCCATTCTGCCACACAGGAACACATTGGATCATAGACCCCAAGGGCCCTGATCCAGTCCATCTTCATTCTGCCATGCAGGAACGCATAGAATCATACCATTGGAAAAGATCCCAAAGGCCATCCACTCCAACCTTGCTTTACATGCAGGAACACACTGAATCGTTGAGTTGGAAGAGACCCCAAGGGTCATCCATTCTATGTTCATGCTGCCATGCAGGAACACACAGAACCATACAATGGGAAGAGACCTCAAAGGCGATCCAGTCCATCCTCATTCTGCCATGCAGGAACACACTGAATCATTGAGTTGGAAGAGACCCCAAGAAGGGACCTGATCCAGTCCAACCCTTTATTCTGCCATGCAGGAACTCTCAATCAAAGCATCCCCATTGACAGCTGCCCATCCAGCCTCTGTTTAAAGACCTCCAAAGAAGGAGACCCCAATGCTTTCCAAGGCAACTTATTCCACTGTCAAACAGCTCTTACCATCTCCCTAAGGTTTAAATGGCATCTCTTTTCCTGCACCTTGCACCCATTGCTCTGGGTCCTGTTCTCTGGAGCATCAGAAAACAAGCTTACTCCCCTTCAAGTATTGAAACAGGGCTGCCTTATCATCTCTTTGGCTTTCTCTTCTCCAGGCTAAGCATCCCCAGCTGGGTCACACACTCTCAGCCCAAGGAAACAACCCCCTGAGAGTTTACCTCCCTGCAAGGTAGGCCACCCCAGAGGGAGGAAACACACTCAGGACTAGTAGCTTGGCTCCTATTGGACGCCCCGCCCGCCCATCACTGGCTGGACACCAATGGCTGGGCGCGCGCGCGCACCTGCGGAGCCAATCAGCGTCGGCCCCGCCCCCCTAAGCCCCTCCGCAGCAGAGGCCACGCCCCTCCTCCGCCTTACGTTTCGGGCGGCGAGGCGGGGGCGTGGCCTCCTCTGCGGAGGGGCTTCGGGGGGCGGGGCCGACGCTGATTGGCTCTCCCTTCCCCTCTCACCTGTCCAGGCCTTCCAGGTAGCAGTAGCTACATCGCCCTCTTTGCTCGCCTCGCCTCAGCGCCGCCGGGAGGGGAATGGAATGGCATGGGCGCCTCAGTCCCAATCCGCCTTCCTTTGCCCGACCCCCGCGGCGGAAGTGCAACTTGGCGTCACTTCCGGCTCCTCCCCTTTCTCCTAGAGATAAGTGAGGACTCTGAGAGCGCCTACGTCCGGTTCGAAACGGAAGCCGGGTTTTTTCCACTCAAATAAACAGTATATAAACTATAATATAATATATATATTATTATATATATTATATTATTTTATATTATATATATATAATATAATATATAATATTTACACTGTAGTGTATATTATAATATAAAATATAAAATATAATATATATTTATTTATAGTTTATACTATAATGTAATATAAAATATAAAATACGATATAAAATAAATATAATATAATATATTAAAATTATAATTTATATTATAATATAATATGTAATATAAAATGTAATATAACATATTTATAATTTATATTATATTATACTATTTTATTTTATCTTATATTTTATATTATATTGTAACATAATATAAAATATAACATGAATGTGATATAATAAAATAAAATGGTAAAATAAATATAATAAAATAATTATTATAGAAAATAAATATAATATTGTAATTTATTTTATATTATAATATAATGTATAATATAAAATATAATATAATTTAATATATTTATATATATAATATAATGTAATATAAAATATAAAATACGATATCAAATAAATATAATATAATATATTTATATTATAATTTATATTATAATTAAAATTTTATAAAATAATATAATATATTTATATATATTTAAATTATAATTTATATTATAATATGTAATATAATATTTTTATATTAAAATATAATATAATATAATCAATTAGATATGATATAATAAAATTAAAATAAAATAGTAAATAAAATAAATACAATAAAATCGTATAGAAAATAGCTTGCAACATGTATATTGTGCATTTTGGTTGGTCCAATAAAGGTATCCCTGTTTGTTGGGGGGGGGGGTTTGTTGTTGTTGTTACTGAAATATTTTAACATTGTGCTGTTCTTAAATGGTCTTGTTTTATGGTTGTCGTTTGCCGCCTTGAGTCCCTATATTAGGATACAGGTGGGATATAAAAAAATAATAATAACAATAACAACAACAACAACAATAATAATAATAATAATAATAGAGCCTTGTGAAGGATGCAATGCTTGCCAATGACCGTTAGGTGTCAGCAGTCTCCCTGCCACTGTTGTCTCCTCCTGAAGGTAAAAGCAAGCCAACTCAGAGCATCCTGAGACTGAGGATGAAGGCAGGCTGCAGAGGAGCAAAGCAGACAGCTGGCAGTGACCTTTCCTACTCCAGAAACTGTTCCTGAATGGCTCTGGCATCTTCCTCCCTGAGTCTCCCCAAGATAGTTTGCTGGGCGCTGTTCCTTTCCCACATCACATCAGCAGCAGGTAAGGTGCATTTCTTCCAGTCTCCCAAGGTAAGGCCACCCAGACACTGTGAAACCTTTCAAGGCGAGTCTCTTTGGCTGCGACAGTGTCCAGCAAAGATCTATGGCTTCCCAATCCATGAACATGGAAATTAAGATCAAGGTGCCGTCACTGGTCTGGAAGGCATTGCAATTGCCGCCTCTGGCCCCAAGAGACCAAAGTGCTCCAGTTCCATTATTCATTCCCACCTTTATACATGGAAGAAGAGACAGTTTCTATGGGGCCTCTCCTTTCTCCTCCCACTGAGCTTCGCTCCACTCCCACCATCTCTTAACTTAAAGCATTTTAAAGGGAAGCAGATGAATGACAAAGCCTTTTTCTGCCAGAAGGTAGGTGTTGGAAGAGAAGCGCTGTCACCCCTCTTTAGGGTGTCGCCTGGTGTGGCCCATACACCCTGCACCCCCTTAGTGATACTACAAGGATACTACCTACAGTGGTTCATGCTTTGATTACCTCCCTGGATTAGACTACTGTAATGCAGTCTTTGTGGGGCTGCCCATGAAAAGCGTTCAGAAGCTGCAGCTAGTGCAAAATGCAGCTGCGGGACTAATGTCAAGCTTGTTTCATCTGCACTGCAGAAATAATGGCTCAGTGCTATGGAATCCTGGGATTTGTAGTTTGCTGTGGCACTCGAACGCTCTGAAAGAGAAGGCTAAATGTCTAAAGAAACTACAGTTTCCAGAATTCTATAGCATTAAGTTATGGCGGTTAAAGCAGTGTCAAACCAGATTATTTCTGCAGTGTCTTCTGATTTCTTCAAGGTACACAATAGCTGCACTCCCCTGCTAGAGCCTCCGATAAATGCTGAAATAAAAATGCATAGTCCAAACAATTTAGCAGCAATAGGTGTGCAGGTTTGTTGGGCATGGACTGTGGGAAGACTGATGCCCATGCATCTTCAATAAAACAAGGGCCAGACTGTGCCATTGACTGCCATCTCGTTCTCCCTGCCAGACAAGCACATTGGTGCTAAATTCCTCCCAAAATAAGAGTAAACATGCCTCTTCCTTTTACTACCCCGGCCTTATTCTGGAAAGAATTTCTTGGATTGTCCCATAGATTTATTTTAACTTTCTCATATTTGTTTATCTCACACATATATATGAGAGAGAGCTTGCATGGTGTAGTGGTTTGAGCACTGGACTTTGACTCTGGAGAACAGGGTTTGAGTCCCTGCTCAGCCATGCAACCTCACTGGGTGATCTTGAGAAGTCACACTTTCTCAGCCTCAGAGGATGGCAGTAGGAAACACCCTCTAGAGAAGTGTGCCATGAAACCCCTGTGATAGGTCCAAATGCATCTGAGGATGTAGGCTCATCTCTATGAAAGCTCATGCTGCCAACTTCTGTCTTTCAGTTGAGTCTTTCAGCACTCAAAGGTGCTGCAAGACCTGATTTTCCAGACTAACATGGCAATGTCTTCGAACTCTGTGTCTTATGGCTTGGTTTCCAGACCTTTGGCCACTTTGATCACCTTCTTCTGAACCCTGAGGGCATGTTCTAAACCCTTTCCTATGATTTATGGGTTTTTTGGGGGGAGAAACCTAACACAGGTGAGCTGTGCACATCTAAGGAACAAGCCCTTATCTGAAGCAGCATGATTAGCAGATGCTGACATATAAGTAAGGAAAGCGGTGACAGAGTTCATCTTGCAAGGGACTCAAATGTTATATTTTTGCTTGCACTGGTGGTAAATGGGTTCAAATTTGCTTTTAAAGAAAACAGATTCAAAGTCAAACAAATTTAGAGTCAAATTTGCCACACTATTGCACTATTTCTGATGCTCATACAATAACCTTACATGTGGTCGCCTCACTCTACTAAATATCAACTCAGAAATTGGAATAGGGATCGGAGCTTGGCAAAGCTCAGAAGTAGTTAGCTGGTGCGATAGTTACATTTTTTAAACTCCAGAAACACAAGGGCTTGGCCTTAGATCTCAGAGTCTGGGCCTGAAATCTCAGGGCTTAAGATAGTACTGCCTGGCAACCCTGGAGACTACATATATGTAATAGTAGTAAAAGGGCTTCCATGAATTTGCCTTGAATTCACTGGGGATGCATGAGAAGACTTGCTTGGTGGCTGCTTCCACATGGAGCTAAGCTGATCCTTTCCTCTGCTCTTCTTCTGCCAGCAGGCAATAACCATTTTATTTAGGCAGCCCTTGGCTAGTGACTGGCCATTGCACAAGGTTTTATGGCCACATTTTATACTCACACAACCACACACTTTGACAACAATAGAAGAAGAGAGAAATACCTATGCCACTTCTAGGGCTGATTCTTGTGCAACAATAGGTTGCTGCACAAGGGGCTTTTAATGGCGGATGCTGTGATGCTGTATCTTTCCAACTGCACATTTATGGCTGTTGACTGTTCCTTTCCAGATGCTGTGCAAAGTATTAACATTATTGGTTCCACAGAGGCTCATGTCATGGAAAACTTAAATTTCTCTCTGCACATCCAAGGCAGGTAAGCAGTCAGGTTTTTAATATATGTCTTTAAACCAGCAGATTTCCTGATTTATTTTCCAATGGCCATTGTACTCAAATAGAAGCCAGTCTGTTCAACTCTGAACTGTTTATCCAGATCTGTTTACCCAGGTTTGGAAAAATTAGGTTTTGGACTATCCCCCGTCACACTCATACTCGCACAACCACACACATTAACAACAACCGAGGAAGCGAGAATGATCTATACCACTTCTAGGGCTGGTATCATTGACAGTTTCACCTTAGACTTATCTGGAGGAATGAAGTGACTCTGGAGTCAGCAGATCAAAAGTTAATAACTCCCTCCCCATCGAAAACCATTTTGGGGTTATTTTGGTGCAACAGAGTGCCTCCCTTTGTGGCAATCGCTGGTGGCTTCTCTGTAATTTGGACAGTGAACTCATGTCAGGTTCTACATGAGCTTTGAAGCCTGGGTCAAAACCTGGAGTAGATTCTCTGCCCCACTGACACAGGGGACACCAGTGCATCATGCTAACCCTGACATACATCCAAAAATTAGGGGGAGGTGGATGATTGCAGTCAATATCATTATGTAAACTACTACCTGGATTTGCATGCTTCTTCCTTCACCTACTGTTTTTTGTACTGTAGACCCTTGATATCTGCTGGAGTTTGGTTCCAGGACCCCCTATGGATACCAAAATCCACGAATACTCAAGTCTCATTAAATACAATGGAGTAGTAAACTGGGGTAGAACTGGGCATGGTCATAAAGTGTAGAGATATAACCCTGAACACTAATGTGAGGATCATCCAAGTAATGGTATTCCCCTCACCATGAATGGATGTGAGAGCTGGACAGTAAAGAAAGTCAATAGGCAGAACACTGCTTCATTTGAGTTGTGGTGCTGGAGAAAAGTACTGAGTATACCATGGATAGCCAAGAAGACAAACACATGGTTTGTCTTCTAGATTTAGATCTGTTCTTGATCTGGAACAGATTAAGCCTGAATTCTCTCTGGAAGCCGAGGTGATTAAATTGAGGCTGTCTTACTTTGACCACAACATGAGAAATCATGACTAACTGGAAAAGGCAATGAAGGTAGGAAAGGTGGAAGGCAGTAGAAAGAGAGGAAGACCACATGCCAGGTAGCTGGAATCAATCTTTTCTCAGTCTTTTCTCCAGCATCACTTTGTTATTGTTGTTGTTGTTTACCCTTGAGTCGATCCTGACTAATGGAGACCCTCTGGATTAGACACCTCCAAGACCCCCTATCCTCCACAGCTTTGCTAAGATCCTGAAGATTCAGGTTTGTGGCCTCTCTCACAAACCTGAACCTTCAGGATCTGAGCAAAGCAAAGCAGTGGAGGATAGGGGGTCTTGGAGGTATCTAGTCCAGAGGGTCTCCATGAGTCAGGATCAACTCAAGAGCAATTAATTAACAAGAACAACAAAGGAAAATGATGCCCCTTATATAAAATGGCAAAATCAAGCTTTGCTTTTTGGATATAAATATATATGGTTGAATGGTGAATGGTGAATGGTTGAATCTATGGATGCAGAATTTCAGGCTACAGAGAGCCAACTGTATTTATATACAGTATTTCCAAACAGGGCAGGGACCATTTTGCAGGTTCCTGTGAATGCATCTCAATGGGTGATTATTTGGATGCAGAGTCATGGCATTTGGGGAGAAGAAGCTTTATAAGAAATTAATAAAAGACATTGAGATGCCTTGTGGAGGAAATAGTGAACAGTCAGGGATTTATTTCAGCTCTTGGGACTGTTTTGCAAACAGAATTCATTTGGCCGAAAAAAGTCCCCAAAATTTGATTTTTGTACAGAAAAAAAAATGTATTCTGTGCAAAATGCACTCCTTTCTATGCAGAAATGTCGCTGTCTGCGCAGATGAAGGTTTGGCCAGAAACATAATCCTGAAATGTGAAAAAAAATCATTTTAAAAACACATAAAATTCTCATAATTTGGCATAGCAAGGAAAAAAAATTAGACTATTTGTTCTTGTATGTGAGAATAAAATTAACAGAGATCTGCATCGCTGTGGAAAAGTAAAAAACCAAAAGTCGTGCACCAAATATTGAAAACTTTGTAATGTATAACAACGGTGAATTGATTTTTAGAGCACTGGAACGAGTAAAAGAGCCAATTTTAAACATAACCTGTTCTGCCACTACATCTAGTCAATTTTGGGATGAAGATTGTGGTGAGCAATGCCACAATATACTACTGCAAGGAGCAAGCTTACATTTGAAGTCCAGGAATTGGATTCTTAGACTAGAAGCACACAGAAACAAGGACTGCCCTTGACTGAGCAGACCAAGTCCAAAGCAGGGGAGAAACCAAGGATTCAACTCCAAGGACAAGACCATTGAAATCTGTTGGCAGAACTGAGGTTCAAAGAGCACGAGTTCAGTCCTGAAGTTATCAGGCCAAAGGTCTGTTGATCCTTCTTCAAAACACAGCAGAGCATAGCCAAAAGTCCCATGCACAGGCTAAAATGGCCACTTTTGAGTCTAAAAATAATCTGGGAGATAAGATAGCCAGAGCAATAGGCTGGTTTTTGCTTTCTTCAGTGTTTACACTACTAGCTGGGTTGTCACACAACTGATTTGGTGAGGACCGGAGGGACAGTAGTAGCATATTGAAAGCGTACAAAGACTAATGCAACAGGTGACTGGGTTCACTGTTTAATGCTGGTCTTTACTTGGAAGAAACCCCAGCCAAGATCCTATTCAATTGTCCGTAGAATGAAAATCCCACTAGAAGAGTCACACACAGGATTACATGGAGAAGGAAGAAGGCATCTAGCCAATATAGTGGGCAGTGCCACTGGTGGCCCATAAGCTGTACTTACGTGCCCAATTGGAGAACAACTGGCATCTCTGTTACTGTATGCCTTTAAGTCCACTCCAAGCTATAGCAGCCCTGTTGTAGGGTTTTCTCAGGAAGAGAAAAGAGTGTGACTTGCTTAAGGTCACCCAAGGGTTTCCACAGCTAAGCAGGGATTCAAATCCCAATCTCCCAAGACCCTGGTCCAGCACTCAAACCCCTACTAGACAATACTGCATCCATCAGCTGCCCCTGTAGTGCCCCAGCACACCTTGTTGCCTTGTTTTGCAGGGGCCAGGCACAATTTGTTTCACATAGGCTAACTATCAAAATGCTTTTGCATTGCCTTGGTCTTCCTCCATAAGGACAAGCTGGCACTGAGAAGGTTACCTGCTATATCTTGTTCCCTGGGAGAGCAAGGGACTGAGAAATCGGTTATGTAGCAAGGACTAGGGAAAGGTTGTTTAGGAGACTTACATGGCCAACCTACGTTTAGGCTATGGCCTGTTACAGACAGGCAAAATAAAGCTGCTTCGAGTCACAGTGGAGGTATGGTGTTTCAATGATGCATGCGTCCTAAGAGTCCAGAAATCACACCAAAGCCACGCTCCAGCCCTAGTGTGGCTTTGGTGTGGCTTCTGGACTCTTAGGACGCATGCATCATTGAAACACCATACCTCCACTGTGACTCGAAGCAGCTTTATTTTGGCTGTCTGTAACAGGCCTATGTTACGTTAAAAAAATCTATTGAATGTGTTGGCTTAATAGAATTTCCCCATCACAAGCACTTTGCCGCAGTGACTTAGCCACCTTGGAAAACTATATTAGAATATACGAGTTCAGGGCTACCATTCTCTTCAGACTCTGTTTGTTGGAGTGTGAGACAGAAATTCATTTCTTTCTCTAAATCAAGTTGGATCTTTGATTCACCAGGCTTAGCATCGCAGAATCATAGAACTGGAAAAGACCACAAAGGCCATCCCATCCAAACCCCTGCCATGCAGGAATGAACAATCAAAGGACTTCCAAACAGAGTCCATCCAGCCTCTGTTTATAAACCTCCAAAGAAGGAGACTCTGTCACACTCTGAGATCGTCTATTCCACTGTTGGACAGCTCTTGCTATCAGGAATATTGAGGCGGAATCTCTTTCCCTGTAGTTTGAATCCATAGCTCCAGGTCCTATTCTCTGGAGCAGCAGAAAACAAGCTTGCTCTTCCAACTTCTCCTCGAATTATGCAGGAAGGAAATTCCCCTTCAGTTCTGCCCTAGGGTTGATAAACGATTGCCTGCCACCAAAAACAAAAATCACATTGAACAATTCAAAATACACGTTAATGTGTTCTTTAAAAATAAGATTCCACCTAAACATTAAGGGGGGGATTTATTTCCTATAAGCACAGTTAGACAGTGGAATAGATCTGTCTCAGAGTCCTTTACTGGACTTTGTAATCAAAATTTGGATCGCCGTCTCTCAACAGCTCTTTAGTTGTATAAACCTGCATAGCAGCGGATTTGACTAGATGGACCCTATAGTTCTTCCCAGAGCTATGATTCTGTGATTATTAATTGTGCAAATAAAGTATTCTCTTTACTGCTCACAGAGTTTCTTTCGAAGTATAACTTTGTTCTGTCCATGCTGCAAAACATAAGATAGAGATCATAGGGCAGTGATGGCGAACCTATGGCAATCGTGCCAGAGGTGGCACTCAGAGCCCTCTATGTGGGCACATGTGTCATCACCCCAGAACAGAGTTTGCCTGAGTTTGTTACTAGAAAGCCAGAGGGACATGGCACTTTGCAATAAATAAGTGGGTTTTGGGTTGCAGTTTGGGCACTCTGCCCCTAAAAGGTTCATCATCACTGTCATAGCGTTTCCTTACTCTTGTCATAAGTGGGAAACAACTTGAAGACACACAGCAACAAGATTTTTTAAATGCTTTAATGAACAATTAAAACAAGTTGCTGTCAAAATGATTTAATAAGTACTGGCAACAAGTTACATTTCAAAAGTAACCTGTGAAGCTGTGCTTAGACTTGTTTTTGTGCTTGCTTCTTTCCAGTCCTCCTCTGAGCCTTTGCTGGTTAATCAAGAGCGAATGCATTCCCCTTGGAGGAGACCAGTGGTGCCACTTGGTAGCGACCAATTCAACATCCTACCATCTCAACCACAAGTTCAGAGAAGCCGGACAATACTGCCTCAGTGTGCGAGTCCAGAACGGGGCAAATATATTGCAGTCGTACCAGGAGATTCAGGTCAAGCCAATAGGTGAGAGCAATGAGAACCTGAATGGCACATCTGGACTGCCTTGGTGTGTACACAGAGGCTCCTGTTTCACCTTGGTCTTCCTCCTCCTGTTACCTTTCTCTAGGTGTATAGGTAGACACTGAATTTACACATGCAAAAACTGAGAGTATTGGCAGAGGAGAGAATGAAGCTCCAGGATCCTTTTTGAGATCAGAAGCTATGGCACTATCTGGTAGGACTAGGGCAGTGACTCCCAAACTTTAGTCCTCCAAGTGTTTTGGACTTCAACTCCCAGAAGCCCCAGCCAGCTTGGCCAATGGCCAGGAAGGATGAGAAGTGAAGTCCAAAACATCTAGAGGACCAAAGTTTGGTCCTCTGTTGCCAGAGATGATGAAGCCACCTCCGGCAACAGATGCTGGGGCGGTGAGGTGGGGTGAAAAGCAAAGCAGTTGCAAGATGTTTGGAGACAGAGTTGCTGATGACCTGAGTCCCATAGGCTAGCATACTTTTTCAGATACAGTCCAAGAGCTACTTCGGTCCAAAATGTTGAAGATGAATTCAACCGCCAGTCTAATCAGCCTCTGTATAATTGGGGAAAGTGTATGTTTTGTTCTGTGCATCACACAGCAAAATATTTTGTGCCAGCTCTGGTCAAAATGGCAAGGTAAATGATAGCCTCTCTGGTTTCTTGCAAGCAAATATGGTAATAACAAGGCTTTCAAGGTTGTGTGTGTTATTTGCCTTCAAGTCACTTGTTGACATAGGGTTACCCCATAAATTTCCTAGTTTTCTTAGGGCAGGAATATTCAAGGTGGTTTTGCCTATTCCTTCACCTGAAATAAAGCCTACAGCATTTGATATTCATTGGTGATTTTCCATCCAAATACTAACCAAGGCTGATCCCACTTAGCTTCTAAGTTCAGACAGAATCTGGTGCCTTATAACTCTGGCCTTCCAGGGTTTTTGGACTTTCACACAGCCGCCTTCTCTTTTTGTTAAAATTGCACATACGCAGATTTTAAAAAGCTTATCTAATAGTGTTCTTGTTCTGCTCTTCCCCAGGCCTCCATCCAGCTTTCTTTGTCCTGCCTTGCATCACTCTCTTATCGGTCGTCCTGGGATTGGCCGTCTATGTTACCTTCCGAAGCCGTGCCCAGTCAAAGGATCTTGTAGAGGTACAGGCTTGAGAGAGATGAGAACATTTTATTTTGTGGACTATATCTCTTCATAGTCTAAAAATTAGTGCAACAAAGTCCCAGATCCACAAACCAGTGATACTGAGATAAGGCCAACTTCGAAGCAAGCTTTCGAAGCTTCACTGGCTGCGTCATCAGGCAGAGATGTTAGAAATCATTTAGGAGAAGAAAAGTGAAGATGTCAAAGTCACAGGCCTACATTTTGTCTCAGAGCTTGCTTCACAATTACAGTTGGACCTCCGCATTTCCAGATTTGACTTTTGTGGATTTGATTATTTGCAGTTTGATTAATACGTTCTCTCTAGGAATCTCTAGGTCCTTCAGCGCAACTCTTCCAGAAGCTGATCATAGAGTTCTGCTGTAGAATTTAGAAGTTCCTAGAGAAAACACAATGGAAACCCATTGGGTGACCCTAGGTGTGTCACACTCTCTCCCATGATAGCCTTAGGGTCACCGTAAGTCGGAAACGACTTGAAGGCCCACAGCAACAACGCTAGTACTAGTTATTTGCTGCCAGTTCACATTTTTCTTTACCATTTAAAGCCTTCTAGCTTTGGAACTGACCCTGTCTTCTTTGTTGCTGAGCTGCAGGTTGCCGACTTCGACTTTTCTCCTGGCTCCGAGAAAAGGCCTGCCAGTCCTGGCTGGAGCTGCAGTCAATTGTGTTGCCAGACATGCTTCCTTTGGCCAGCTCAGGAGACTTGCCACACGGTCGGGGAGCATCAGCGCCTCCTACACCCTTTGCGCCAATCCGTTAAGATGTACACTGCTTGAAGACTGCAGTCGTGTTTGTTTTGCCTTAATGGCCAACAGTTTGCCTTGCCTCCTCCACTCTGTGCAAGAGTGGATTATAAACAATCATCCCCTCTTCTTTCCTTTTGCTAGTTCACCCAAAGCTTAATTCAACATTAGGCCCAAGGCACAGCTTGGGAAAGTTCTTTTTTGTGGCCATGTGCGATTCTAGGAGCTATAATCCAGAGACAGATTTCATCAAGCTCTGCTTCCATCATGCATATTGACAAAGATTCACACGGAATAGTAAAAATACAAATTGGGAACTGTTAGTGTTCTTTGCAATCGTGATTGAAAAGGAAGAAGCCATGTGGAAGTGTCCTTAGCTCTTACTTGTAAGAGGAAGTAAGAATGATCATGTTGGGAATATGATGAGGCCGAAAAGCCTGCAAGTTCTCAGCACACTGTTTTGCAAACATGCAACATCATAATGGCATGTTTCAGATATAATAGGCCCTTGCCATCTGTTGGAGTTTGGTTCCTGAACTCCTATGGATACCAAAATCCATGGATATCAAGTCCCATTATATACTATCACATAATGAAATGATGTTCCTTATATATAATAGAAAAATCATGGTTTGCTTTTTGGAATATATATATATATATATATATATATATATATATATATATATATATTTTCATTCAAGCCATTGATGGTTGAATCCATGGATAAAGAATCCATGGATATAGAAGGATGACTGTATATCCTTTAAATTCATTTTTGGCATATTAACTTCTAACCAAGTTAGCACCCACCAGACATTCTTTTCGACAACTCGAAAAGCTTCTGTTTCCATCACTTACTGTCTTAATAAAGCAAGTCCTGGTTATCTAAAAATGTGGTGTGTGTACAAGTTACTCCTTAAAGAAAGACTGTTGTACCTCTGGTGTCAAGCTCCCGTTTGTAAAGCATCCCAGCATTCTGCCAGATGTATAGCTGTGATCTGTAGAAGGGAGAGGTGATTGAATAAATGGTTAAAATAACAGATATTAATCTATGGATTCATTTATTTGCAGCTGAAAACTCTTGACATTCTATCTTTCCGAAGGGAAGTCAAAAGGATAATGGCGCAGTCGAGGGTCCGGCGAAGTGAGATATAGTTGGCCCTCTTCCCTTACCCTCACCTCCGCCAAAAGAAAAGAAGAGAACCATATCCAGAGAACTGCTTTTGTTAACCTTACGGATCAGTGACCTGGAAAAAAGGAATGTTCAATAGAAAGATGGAACTTGCTGATTTAGGAGCTTGCAGAGAGGAGAGCTATTCAACTGAAACGATAAGCAATGAGTACAGAGAGATGAAGTGGTTTATTATGCAACTCACTGAACGAAATTATGAGGAAATGAATCTGAGAATGGAGGTATATTATATACTTATAGGACACACCTGCAAAACCCACAGAGGAATGTCCACAATGACCATTAAGGAAAGAGTTTAAACAGTCTCAGCATCAAATAACAGCTATTTGCCTTTAGGATTAATGACTGAGCAATTAGAAAGCTCCAATGTGACTTTCCTTCCTTCTTAAGGCAATGTTTCATACCTTGAGACACAGTCCCTGTTTGCAAGAATTTGGTCTCAGCAGAGGCTGGGGAAACTGTGACCCTCCAGCTGTTGATGAACTACTACTCCCAGCATCCCTCGCCATAAGACAGGATAGCAAAGGGAGACTTCCCATCATCCCCACAAGGCACAGCATCTGGGGGGGGGGGGCACAAGGATTGGAACCCGCCTCCCATCCTGAGGCTCTTTTGGGAGCTGTAGTCCCCAAGGGCCATGTTTTCCAGTTTGTTCTCCAGGGCAGCAGGGAGCCCTTCAGGATGCCCAAGACCAAAGCCTTTGGCTTCCATGCCTCAGTATTATTATTACTATTATTGTTGTTGTAAATGTGGACCCAAAGATGCCAGCTGCCCTAAATCTCCCAAACCCAGGAACCAGGAGCCCCTTGGAGCCTGAGAATGGCCAGCAACGCTCCCTCTCCGCCACCAGAGGGCGCCCCATCATCATAATAAGCGTCAAGGGGCCAAAGTGCGCCACTTGAGCCACAGGAGAGCGCCCGAGAGAGCGCCAGGAAGGAGAGCACAAAAGCGCATGAGAGCGAGAAGACTTGGATGACAATGAGATTCTCTGGCCGACGGTCTCCACTGGAGGGCGCCCGAGAGAATCCTTGCAGCCATGAGTCATGAAGCCTGCAGTGCGCAAAGGGTGCCACCAGAGGGCGACTGAGAGCAAGGCTGCAGCTGCCAGCAGCAGAGCCCCCTTTTGCACTACAATTCCCATCATCCCCTGGGAAAACTTGGCCGCCAGCGCCCCTGAGGGCCAGAGGATGATGGGAATTCCATTCCAAAGCGTTTTGAGGGGCTCCAGGGCGCAGAAAGGCTGGATTTGAGGCATTCCCCTGCCTTCTGCATCGTCTGGGGATGATGGGAGCTGTCCTCCAAGGCCCCTAACACTGACATTCAAGTCAATAAAATTATGTACATTATATATAACTGTGAATATAATAGTATACTGTATGTATATATATATATATATATATATAACAACTGTGTATTACATATATCGGTGTGTGTGTATATATATATATATATATATATATGTCTGAGTGTATATTATATGTATGCATGTGTATGTATATGTGTGTGTATATGTATATATACAAAACTATATATTACATATGTGTATATAAAACTGTTTATTATATATATTTTTATGTGTATGTATGTATGTGTGTGTATATATATACAGTATGCACATAAAATTATTTATATATATATATTATATAACTATAATATTATACATATGTATGTGTATGTATATGTGTGTGTGTATATATTAAATTATGTATATATAACCATGTATGAAGTCACAAGACAATAAGAATATACACACACACGTATACACATATACACGCACATATACATTATTATATATACACAGTTATATATGATTATAGACACTCATAAGTCACATTCTCTCAGCCTCAGAGGAGGGCCATGCCAACTCCATATTTTATATACTGTGTGTATGTGTATGTATATAATGAGAGATACAGTCGCAATAAGTCGGAAAGAGGCGACGGAGAGGGGCTCCAAATGACCGGCTCCCGGGCCTTTTCTTGAAAACCAGGCAGGGACATTCCCTAATCCCAAAAACCATGGAAGTCCCGGGTAAAAGGGGGACATGGCAACCCTATCTGTGAACTGTTGAAGGGTATGCAGTATAAGCTGACTTTTGGGCAGCCGCAGTTGCCCTGTAAACTTCTTGACACTCAGCAACTCCAGTTTGCCGTCAGAGGAAATGAGAGCAGCCCTGTGCATATCCAAGTCTGACAACTTCCTTGGCTCAGTAGGCATCGTCTTTGCCAAGAACATCTTGAAATGCATAACAAGGAGATGTCAAAAGAGTTCCCAGCGTTTCAAGGGCGAGAAGGTTGCCAGGCCAGCCTTCCTGGAGTTGGCACTTGGCAAAAAGCCTCTCTGGGATTATCAGCCTCCCAAGTCAACAAAGAACTATTTGCATCTCTTTATGCAAACAAAAATTTCCCGGCAGGATCTTTAATAACAGGAGAGCAGAATCCTATCATGACATCCCCTGACAGCGAAGGCGTTCCATTTCTGGGTCTTCTATTTGTACATATGCAAAAGTACATAGAGGCAAAGTAGTTTGCACTCAACTCGGCACAGGAGATCAAAGAGAAGGGATGGGATCTTGCCCTTCCCAGGAAGCTCAGGCCTCTCCAAACTTGTAAGTTCATCTTCATTAATAATTTCTGCCATACTCTGATGTGGTTCGGTCACACATCTCCCAGTTTCCATCTGCAAAATGTTGGAGAACATGCAATGAATGAGAGGGATTTTTTAGTATGCCAGAACCATGGGTTTGGTGCATAGTGTGGAAAATGCAGTCTTCTGAACATCACTGTTCTGCTAGCAAACTAGCACAGTATGGCAATAGTGGCTGGCTGGTGAATTCTGGGATCTGTAGTCAAAACAAACAAACACCAACAAACAAACAAAACCTTCCTCCACAGCATCCTATATCCCTAATGCGAAACATAAAGAAATTTAGAAATCCAGAGTTTGCCAATTGCAATGCAATGGCCAACTCCAAATCTTAACATTAGAAGAAATTGTTCAAGAGTCGTCTCCTCTGTTCATGATATGGTTTGAATTCAGTTGTGAGATGTATGTCCATGCAATCGGCTTTTCAGACAGTAGATGTCTCCCCTGCATAAGACTATAGGAATATTACACTGAGTATTGCTACTTTTCTTTCTTGCATTGCTTCTATTTGAGGTTTTTGTGAAAGTATTACTATAAGTTCTTTGACATCATCTTCCTTTCCTTCATCCTTTAGATCCTTTGCTACATGTCCCCAAGTTTTACCCTCGACTTATCCATGGGTCACATCGAAGTCCATAATTTTGGCCCCAAAACATGCGCTCAGCTTATACATGAGGTCAACATATAGTTGAGTACAGTATATATAGTAGAAGTGTTGCACCTGGGTGAGTCCATAAGACCACAATAATAGATAGCCAGTGAGGTGTAGAGGCTGAAACAATAGTTGCCAACCTTTGGTCTTCCAGATATTTTGGACTTCAGCTCCCAGCATCCCCAGCCAGCTTGGTCAATTGAGAGGGATGCTGAGAGTTGAAGTCCAAAACTTCTGCAAAACCAAAGACCATGAACCTCTTTGTTAGAGTCTGTATCTATACTTCAGAATTAATGCCACTTGACGCTGCTTTAATGACCATGACTCAATGCTATAGGATTCTGGGATTTATACCTTTTGTGAGATATTTAGCCTTCTCTGTCAGAGAGCTCTGGGTCCTCCACAAACTACAAATCCCAGGATTATGTAGGATGAAGCTATGGTGGTTAAAGTGGTGTGAAGCCACATTAATTCTGCAGTGTGGCAACAGCCAGAGTGTGTGATTCCGACCTGGGAGATCTTGAAACTCTCCGCCAGGCCTACCTCACAGGTTCGTTGTACGAATAAAGTGGAAAGACCCATGTAGACCTCTTGGAGGCAATTGGAGAAAAAGCAGAATAGAAATGTAATCAATGAAAGGGATGATGACTGACATCCTCATTTGGAAATGGGCGAAGAAACTTTTAACTGATGTCAGAGGATTAACAGGGACTTTCAGTGCTAAATTTGGACAATTGGAAAGGTATGCTTTTTTGGGGGGGGGTCTATAATTCCCAGAATTGCCCTTATGGTCATGCTAACTGGAGAAATTCTGGAAGCTGCCCTCCCCAAAAAGTAACTCTTCCAAGCACAGGTTTTGCCATCCTAGTGAAGTGTATGTGAAGAACAAGTCAGATGAGCCAAGTAAGTTTATGCATTTTGCATGAACCGGAGGAAGACCTCTGTGCCATTCCTAACGAAGTGCAAAAAAGGAGAAGTGAGTTAACCTCTCAGCAGGAAAATGCTAACCGGTAAATAGTGCCAAAGGGGGATCAAATGACACAGACAATCGAGAGACTCTAACTGCCAGCTTACGCCACAATTGGCACCAGCGGGTTGCCTATTTGTACGGCTCGGGGTCTCTCTGGTGCCTTTTGTTACAGTGAGATGGAAAAGGAAAGGAAAGTAATTCTGACATTTGCAAGCTTGGCTGCTCTAAGTCCACCTCCAGGCCCCTGCAGACTTCATCAACTTGGTGGCCTCCCGATGCGTTGGACTTCAGCTTCCATCACTTCCAGACAGCATGGCCAATAACAATGTTGGCAAGGAATGATGGGAATTGCAATCCAACACTTTTGGAGGGTGTTGGATTTGAGAAAGGTGAACAGGAGTCTTCACTCAGTTCCACTGCCTCACCTTTCATGCACTAGAGAAGCCCTTTTCATGATGGCTGGGGATGATGGGAACTGTAATACAACAGTCTTTTCTTTTTGGAATCACAATGAAACCCAAGAGTCCTTCCAAACTGTTCTAAAGAAACGAGGTCTTGTGATATACTTCCATAGATTTTTCCAGTTGTCCTTACTTTTCCATCCACTCTTTCCATTCTTTTTGGGGAGTGGATGAGTTATACTTTATAGTTATTACTTGGCTCTGCATTAGGGCTCTCCTAAAACTAAGGCAGGTTACACGCTGCCAAAAAGTACGTGCTCTGCACATACTAGGGTTAGGAAGGGACATCCTTTCCAGACGCCCCAACCCTAGTACGTGCTGAGCACGTACAAAATGGTGGCGCCCATTCTACATGGGCGCCACCATTTTGACGTAGCGGACGCTTAGGGTCCGCATGTCACAGCATGGAAATGATGCCACAAGTGCGCCATTGGAGCCTTGCGGCATCATAACCACACCACAAAAAGAATCCACTTTTTGTGGGTTCTTTTTGCTGCTCCAGGGAACTGTGCGGTTTGTACGCTGCGGTTCCCTGGTGCAGCAAACATAGGCGCCGGCAGAACGCCCTTTTTGGGTGCTCTGTAAAGCGCCTTATTTAAAAACTGAGTGCAGTTTGCTGAGGGATTCCATGGTTTGAAGGCAATTTTTCTCTCTCTCATCTTTTTAAATGGTTAGTTATAATGCTATGGTGCAAAAGTGCCATTTCACTGATGCACTACAGCACTATAACTCTGCCATCTGTGTGACATGCACACTGCCATGTGCAACGTTGCTGCATGCACAATTCTGCTTTCATCACTGTCAACAGAATATGTCCATTGAACTAGGGTGAATAATTTGCCCCAGATGCACATCACTACTTATACGAATGCGCATTTCACTAACCGGATGCCAGCCTGAGATAGATTGGTAGACAGATAAGCAAAATCTTTCTAGAGGACAAAATATTGCAAAATATAAAAGCAGCTAGAACCAAGCACAAATAAAAAGATGACGGAAACAATACACCGAAGGACCATATAAAAGAGATGAAAGGGTGACAGATTCATTCAAGGAAGAACCATTTGAAGATGAGCCTACAATTTTAGAAAGTGAAGTGGAAGCTGCACTCAGGGCACTTGGGAGAAATCAAATCACCAGGAACAGATGGCACACCAGCAGAAATGCTTCAGGCTTTACAGAGAGAATCTACTCCAACTAAAATCTGTCAGCAAATATAGAAAACCGAAGAATGACCCGCAGATTAGAAATGCTCAGTATATATTCCAGTCTCCAAGAAAGGACACCAGGGATTGCAGTAACCTCTGGACCATTGCATTAATTTCCCATGTAAGCAAAGTGATGCTTAAAATTCTGCAACAAAGACTTTTACCTGATATGGAGCAAGAGATGCTAGATGTCCAAGCTGGGTTCAGGAAAGGAAGAGGCATGGCGGATCATACTGCAAACATGCTTTGAATAATGGAGAGCACTGAAAAATTTCAGAAGGAAATCAGCCTATGTTTACAGGTTATAGCAAAGCTTTAAAGTTACTTTTCAGGCCACATATCAACTTTTCCAAACATAGGGGTTGGACAAATTCACTGGTTTCACTCTCTTCAACATTTACATTTGTGATAAATGGATAAAGTTTTTGGTGAACTGTGGTTCTGAAAAACATACTGAAATGAAATTCTCACCTATTGCTAAAGTAGCTATCCACAAATGAGTAGACTGGAAAGACAGGCAGTTTGCACAGATCGGAACACATATTTATATATGTGTTTAAAAACAACAAACCCCACTTCTGAGAAGTCATTCTGGGTCCCAAATGGCTACAATTAATGACTTAAACCACACATTTATACATTTATGAGAGTGATTGACAAAACAGAAGTATTAAAGTGCTGCAGCAGAACATGTTGGCTGCTGTCGTCTCTCGCCTCTCTCATGTATAATTAAATATTAAATTATATTAAATTATATTAATCCATAATTAAAACAGAATATAGGAAGAAAGACCGATACACAGATGAATGCATAGGCAGTTACTGGTAGCCTGAAACGTTCTCGGGGGAGAACGACTGTGAAAGAGATGCCGCTAGGAAATCAAGCTTTAAATAATCAAACAGGCGGACTGTAATGAGAAATTGGGACTGCCAAAAACAGCTGCAGGAAAGATGACAGAACTCTTTGGGGAAAGCGTGTGCCAAGCTTGAAGGATTAGGAAGCCCTGGAATCCTCTCTCGATGACAGCTGCCATTTCCTTTAGAAGCGTTTCCAGTAACAGGCAAGAAGAGAGACACAACGGGAATCAAAGCACGAATGCCACATCGCCCAAAACTCACCATGAAAGGAAGGCATGCCCCTAATTGGTAGGGCTAAGCCAACTCAAACCGTGGCACTGAACCAAAATACGTGGCTTTTGCATTTGGAGGTACAGTTGCACCAACGCTGTGCACATGCATGTTGTCTTTGTGTGCATGGGATTTGCTTCCAAATGCACCACTGACATCA
This sequence comes from Sceloporus undulatus, assembly GCF_019175285.1. Lineage (NCBI taxonomy): Eukaryota > Metazoa > Chordata > Lepidosauria > Squamata > Phrynosomatidae > Sceloporus > Sceloporus undulatus. Next base: position 29,831,967 of record NC_056529.1, read on the forward strand.
CAGGTAGCTCCTTGTGTTGTCGAGGTGGTGAATCCACTTAGTCCAAACGTCAGAGGAGAAACTCAAGGTGTCTCTTTGAAGGGCAGTTGTAACTAATACCTAGAGCAAATTCATCTCCAATTCTCATTGACATAGAAGCCAGAGGCCATCATGTTGGCAACAGCTGTTCAGATGCACCATCCCAAAGGGCATAAAGTAGGAACACTTGGAATTTACAGCAGTCACAATCCTGATCCCATTGTATTTCTTTTTCTTTAGCAAGAGTTATGTATTATTTATTTATAATGGCTGGCATTCATCATTGCATTTCTGTGTAAATGCCTTCAAGTCACCTGTCAGCCTAAGGTGACCCCATGTATTTCTTAGTTTTCTTAAGCAAGGAATACTCAGAGGTGGTTTTGCCAGTTCCATCCTCTGAAATGCAGCCTTTCTTGCTGTTGTTAACTAGAGTCAACCCTGACTTAAGATGGCCCTGTGGATGAGACATCTCCAAGTCCTGCTATCCTCCGCTGCTTTCATAAGTCCTGCAAATTCATACTTGTGACCTCCTTAATTGAGTCTATCCATCTGGTCTTCCTTTCTTTCTACTTCCTTCCACCTTGCCTACCATTCTTTTCTTTTCTAATAAGTCATGCCTTCTCATGATGTGACCAAAGCATGATAGCCTCAGTTTGAGCATCTTGGCTTCCAGGGAGATTTCAGGCTTGATCTGTTCTAGAACCCATTTGTTTATGTTTTTGGCTATCCATGGTATTCATAACACTCTTCTCCAACACCACATCTCAAATGAATCGATTTTCTTCTTGCCGTCTTCTTCACTGTCCAGCTCTCACATCTATACATGGCAATGGGGAATATGATTGCTTGGACGATTCTAACTTTAGTGCTCAGTTGCATATCTTTGCTCTTTGGGATCTTTTCTAGTTCTTTAATGGCTGCCCTTCCCATTCCTAGTGTTCTTCTGATTTCTTGACTGTAGTCTCCTCTCTGATCGATGTTTGATCCAAGATCTGCCTTGGGTCTTATATAAAGGGAAAGGGAGGATATAAATTAATTAATTTAATAAAAAGACCATGCAAATAAATACAATGTACCTCGATTAAAAGACCTGCAGCAGACAATTAACACTCAAAGGCCTGAATGAACAGAAAAGCCTTTCCCTGCTAATGGAAAGAAAGCACAAAGGGACCCAGCCTAGCTTCTTCTAGCAGTCTGAGAGGCAGCAACCAAAAAGATTCTCCCGAAATATTCATTTGATGGTTGTGGGACCAACAGAAAGGCTTCCCATGAAGGTCTTAAAATTTAGGCAGCATCCACAGCACAGAAATAATCCAAGTTAACACCACTTTAACTGCCATGGCTCAACAGTATAGAATTCGGTGATCTGTGTTATGGCACCAGAGCTCTCTGACAGAGAAGGCTGCATATCTACCATCGGCTACATATCTACGATCCAGAAAACTACAGTTCCCAGACTTCCATAGCACTGAGCCATGGCAGTTAAAGTGGTGTCGGCTTGGATTCTTTCTGCAGTGCGGATGCCGCCTGAGTAGATAAGGCCTTTTGGGTTTGTTCCTTGACTCCCAGCTCACCTTGAACAGCCTTCCACCCCAGTTCAGTCCTTGGCAAAAGGACAAAAGGAATCAAACATCCCATTCCGTTCTGTCTCTGCAAACAGTCGAAACCGAAAGAAAGAAAGAAAGAAAGAAAGAAAGAAAGAAAGAAAGAAAGGAAGGACTGTGGCTTTCTCCTTGCACCACTCCCCCCAACCACACATTGCAGGGGCTACTTAGAAAAGATCAAACCCCGCTGTTAGGTAATGCTCAAAGGACTCAGAATTTCTGTGCCAGTGAGAGGCCCAGAGTTCAGGTACTCCCTCGATGCTCCTGTGATCTCTCCGAACGTTTGTCATGAGCCTGCAGAACTGGCAGAGAATTTTAAGAGGAGAAAAAGCTAGTATTTCAGCAGTTCTCATTTCCATGAGGGACCCAGAAGTGTAGAGGTAGGCAGTACTTAAACTCTTTCAGAAACTTCAGGGGAAGTGGCTTTGAGGCTTCTGAGGATGACAGTTTTCAAGGGTAACAGTCGTACGTTCATGGCTTTCCTCACTCACTGGAAGCAGGTGTGGGCAGAGAAGCCTCAATCTGTCCCATGAAGAATATTGCAAAGGGCAGTGCAGAGCTAGAAGGTAGTTCTTTTTCCCCCTTCTAGTGAGTTACTTCCGGAATAGGTTACATTTGTTGTAACGAACTAGAATGGCATTATTTTCCAGTCTGAAAATTTACTTTCCAATCGAATAAAAATGGGTAGTTTTCTACTCAGGGGTGTAGCTTTGGAAGGGACAAAGGTTGGGTGAGGGGCAATTCTGACCCCAAATTTTCCTTCTGTCTCTAAATGTATAGAATTGCAGTGATATAATACACTTCAATTGAGGATTTAGCAATAGAGTTAAGGCACCCAAAGCCAAGGGGCAAGTGCAGTTATCAAGGAAGCATGAATGCAGCAAATATGAGAGCTCTTGTGCTTATGCTGCAGTCTGGACGGATTTTTATTTGGGGGGAGATCTTTATTTTTCCCGTAATTTGCAAAGTGCTGTAACTGAACTGAGCATCTGGAGTAAGGAAAATCTTGTTTGTAGTGGAAACGAGAGACCTTTTGGGACCAATTTCTGACACGCAGCCAAGCCGAATCAGAAATCGAGTCATCCTTCCAATGAGAATGAGTCCTAAGATATGATAGATTACTTTTAGCATGAGCTTTTCCTGCATTGGAATCCACTCCTCAGATGTCTGGTGTGTGCAATTCAAACTTTCGGTTCATATGTGGAGCATACACATTCATAGGTGGGAGAGAACAAACATAGTGGGAGAAAATGATGGACTATTCTGAACACTGGTGCCATGTCCTACCTGGATGAATAAGGGGGAAAAGAGCTGGATCGGAGCTGGAAGGCTGTCATGGCACTGGCAGAGGCAAAGTCTGATTCATTCCAGGCAGCAAAAGCAGATCAAGAGGAGCCAACGGAGGCATTTTGCCCTGTCAAGCAATGCAAATTAAAGTGCTAGGAGCAAAAGGTCAGGCAATACCCTGCGCGACTTAAAATGCGGGACAATGAGCTAATGAGGCCTTCTGGGATGGTTAACTGCCGGCTATAAAATAGCTCAGTCCAGGCCATTCTATTGCTTTAAGACAGCAGCTCCCAAACTTCTGTCTGACATCTCTGGCTTTCTAGATCATGATATATTCTTTCTGGCAACTCCTCTCTCAGCTTTGGACTCTGCTTAGGGCCGCATTATGCATTTGAATCTCAGACTGCCTGGACCTTGCTTCTGCTTGTAACCCTGTGTAAACTCTGGGACTGGCCTGGTTTTCTCCTGCCAGTTCCTGTTGACTGTAGAAGTCCTCACTGGGCACTTGCAGGCTTTTAACCGGACAGCTGGCCATAAACTATTGGCACAGACATCCAGGCAATAAGCAAAGCGGTTAACACAAAATAAGCATCTGTTATCTGATCCAAAAGTCCGCTCAGCCGTTTATTACCTATGAAACGATCAAGGAAATGTTTGTATTGTTCTGTTGGGGTGAAAATATAATGCACTGTTGGTCTTGTGGGCTTATTAACATTCGGTTGTATTCAGCATTATTGTGAAAACGAGCCTATAATATTTGTAGGCTGGAATCCTATTGGCGTTTTCTACATATATATAAATTCCCCTGCAGAAGTGATTGGGGATCTTTACATGAGGCTGGATGTCCGCATTCAGGTGGTGGAGGCAGAGTTACACATTGACTGCCATTGCGTATGCTGATGCGCATTGTATATGGATACCCACTGTGCATGTGTTATTTCATTTGGTCCCTTTCCTGCTTCAGCTGAACAGGTGTGGCATTCTACACATTGTGATCATTCTACACATTGCCACCACCCACTGATTTTAGTCCATTTTATAATATAATAATAATTATTATTATTTATTTCTAACCCGCTTTTCCAATAGATCAGTAATTCTCCAGTAATTCAGTGGGAAATTACTTGGGGGGGTTCCACTTGCACTTTCTGTCCCCTGACATACTCCTCCACTCTCCTGTGGGGAATTGAAGCCAAGCAAAAGGCACACGGAAGAAGTGTGGAAGAGGAGAAGTACTTTTAAAGGAAGGCTTTATTCTAGCAAGAAATTTACATTTGCACAAAGGTACCTCTTTTCATTTTGGGCACATTCCCTTCAGGTACATTTGGAGAAAGTTGCCCAACAGACTAGATCGTTTCATCCAACGTCACCAAAATAACCATATTCCTTGATACAACTGGCTATACAGTTCCCAAGCTACTCACAACTACAGTTGGCCCTCCATTTTTGCAGGGGATCTCTTCCATACCCCCCCCCCCATGAAAATGGAGACTTGTGCATATTCAAGCTTCATAGGCTTGAATGGGGTGCACTCCCATGTGCGCAGCGTGGGTACACATGCCAGAGGTGTGCGCCATTGCAAATAGCAAGGGCCGCCCCTCCGCAAATATTTGAGGTCATGGATCTCAGATCCATGAGTTAAGAGGGGCAACTGTAGATGGGATCTGGATTCCAGGATGTTCATGGACACATGCATCTCTCCAGCCTCCAATAAATGTAAATGGCTGAGGAACAGCTGTCAGAGTGGTGATAGTGGCCCATATCTGTCACCTGAAGCAGAGGCCTCACATTGCCAAATGGTAGGAACAGCCCTGTTTTCAGCAACACTACCTTCATTCAAGGCTGGGCATAGTTTGTTCTTTCCTTATGAATTGCTGCCTTGCTGCTGTTCAGACCAAAGCTGTTCATACCCAAAGGTTTCACGTTGCCACCTTTTTCATCATTTCTCTGAATTTTTCAAGAAGTATAGGGAAGAATATTGACTTACACGGGGAACGGGGACGTCTCCGACTCGTACATCTGGTCTTTTTGATGAATTATAAATCTCTTGTGGCTCACATCTGTCCATATATAGAATCACAGCTTTCCCAACCAGCCCCTGAAAGTGAATGAAACGGAAGAGCTTTGCCTGTTGTCGAAGAAGAAACCGAACGGCTCAGAGTCAGAGCCTTCAGAAATGCAGAAGGATGGCCTTACGCAGAGAGAAAGAAACGCACGAAAGCTCATTAAAAAGAGTTCCCTCTGAATTCTCTTTTGGAAAAGTCTTGGGGAGATCATCAATATTTTAAAACGTACGTCAGCGCCAGCGCTACAGTGTGTACGTCTGGGGAGAAAACGCTCAACCTTTCAGGGTGAAGAATCTCGCTCTAGTAAATTATAACCGTGTGGGTTGGACCGTAAATCATTACTTTTCATTATCTTCTTTCCCTATTATCTGTGGTGGCAGCCATATTTCCCCTCCTGGAATAGGCTGCATGTTCCATCAGTTAGAGCAGCGGGTGGGCGAAGCGAAGCTCTGGGACCAGATGCTCCCTTTGAAGGCTTGCAGATAATAGAGGTGTAAAGAATATTTATTAGCATCCATTCCCAGGTTAAAAACAAACAATCGGTTCACCTGAAATAATAACCCAGCAAGAATTATGTGCAATGTTCTCTTGGTAGATGCGCTTAAGGATCTTAAAGGCACTAGATATCAATGGTCTTGGAAACTAAGCAGGGTCAGCCCTGGTTAATAGTTGGATGGGAATGGTTAAGGTGTATGTAGGTAGGTAGGTGCTGTAGGATATATTTCATAGGAAGGAACTGGTAAAACTACCACCAAGTAAACACTATGAAATTAATGGGGTCGCCAAAAGCTGAAATACAACCTGAAAGCACACACACATCAAATATACAGGAGTGTTTATCTGTGGAGCAAAACACATTTTTTAAAGCACATAACCCTGTCTTCCATGCAGTAAATGGGTTTCCTGCACAGAAAACATTGGCTCACCTTTTGTTCATGAATTGTTTGTCTTGTGCCTTCCAGCTGTTTCTGACTTATGACCAAATCTAGCAAGATTTGCTCTAAGGGTTTTGCCTGTATTGAAATCCTTCCAGAAGAACTGAACTACAACATTTTGTATAATATAAAATGTAAACCCATGGCTTTATCTTCATTATGTTTCTTCTCCTGTACAATTTGAAAACATCTTTTGCCTGATGAAGAAGCCAGTGGAGCTTCGAAAGCTTGCATAATGTATTGTGCACATTTTGGTTGGCCATCTTGAATCGTTATATTCTACAAGTCTCAGGCTGCTATGCGTTGCCAGCAACAGGGAGAAACACACTCGGGGAAATGTTGAAAGACTGCATATTCTGTGTGCGAAGGTTGTTTTTCCCATCTTCGTTTTTATTTTTCATTTGCTTTTTGAGCTGTGGCACTAGCTTCAAGGCGGCTAAGCTTTTTAATGTGTTGTTTATTCCTTTGCAAACCTGCATAATGTGGAATTATGTCACTCATGACCCACTTTTTCCTAGTGAGAAAGTCATGTGGTGTGTGTGTGTGCGTGTGTGTGTGTGTGCGTGCGCAAGACAGCCAGGAATCCACTTTTGCATCTGCATCTGTTACCATAGTAATGATACATTGCACCAGGCGAGTGAGCATCATTTCAAGGAATTTTTACAAATGTTGTCTAGAAAAGGAGCAACTATCAACTATTTCTTTCAGGACTAAACCAAACATAATAGCAACAGGCTTGGTTATTTAAACTACATCTTCTCTGTTAAAAACACACACACATACCTGTGTTTTTAAAAAGCAACATGTTCAGGTGGGTATTGACCAAAGCTTGGAAAAGTTACTTTTTGGACTAAAATTATCCAAATCTCCCAGCCAATGTTGGGTTTGGGTTCCCAATCTGGTATTTTGGACATTTTCGCTAGGCCATACCCCATTGTTTACAATACAAGGGTGAGCAACTGTGGAAACCTAGGGGTCCACATTAAACCTTCAGAGAACTTGGAGGGCTGCAAGTGGTGCAAAATGATGATGGTGATGGTGTCTAGGAACAGTCTTTTTTAAACAACAGGGAGTAAAGTAGAAGTCGCTTCCTATTCACTTCTGGTTTTAAAAAGGGGTCTCTCCTGGGCCAAAATTGGCCCAAAGAATTCTTTTTAAAAAGCCACTCTCAGCCGACCAATTTGCAAAGTCGGGAGCTTCCCAGCTTTGCAAACTGGCCGACTGAGTTTGAATTCTAGCCGGGATTTAGGTGAGAGGCAGCATCAGCAGCAAAATGCATATGATAATATCCGCTGCATTCAAACAAGGTAAGGTAATATAGATTATTTAGTGTGCGCTAAACTCCTTAGAGGGAACATGGAAGCCTATGTACGGTGGCAGAAGATGTTAGCATCCCTGCCGATCCAAAAGTCCTGGCACAATTGACCCGGTGAGCCCTGGCTCCACTGCTTCACTGACAGCGTCTCCAGAGTTAATTCACTATAGATCAGCGAGGGTTTTTCACACCCCGTGCTTTAATGGCAGCCGCTATAAGAAAAGTCTCCTTCGAACTAAACTAGGCTGGAGGAATCAATAAAGCTTGGGAGAAAATAGTAGACGGTCTATAAAGTGTGAAATGATTTTTGCGTGGGTCCAGTGCTGGCGTGGAAGACCGATTCTTTCGCTGAGCATGTACTCAGGGGCACCTTGTCTTGCAGTTCATTGCTATGTTTCTTCGGCTACTATTCCTACCTTGTGATCAGTGGGTTTTGGATTCGAGTGAAAGATGTATCACCCAGGCTATGCCATTGTGTTTCAATTTCACATGAACACTGTCGTACATTCATTTCAAACATTTCCAAATCATGAGAGCCAATGTGGTCTAATGGACTAGGACTCTGGGAGACCAGGGTTCAAATCCCAGCTCTGTTATGGATACTAACTAGGTGATTTCAACCATATCACACTCTGTCCACTTCAGATGAAGACAGTGTTCACCCTTCTCTGAACAAAACGTGCATAGAAAATTGTGTCATAGGTTTGCCTTAGGGTCACCGCAAGTCAGAAATGACAACAACAACAACAACATTTCCACATCATTCTGTTTTTGTTTTTGCTTTTTCCACAGCAAAGGAAGAAGAGAGGAAAGTGTTGAAAATATTCATTAATTACTTCTTGGCGTGATTTGAAGTGGGACGCGGGATGCATAGTTCATGATGTGTCATGTAAATGCACCAGAGCCTAGCAAGTGCCATTGTTGTTGTGCTTATTAAGCATACCTGGCTCAAAGAGAAATCATTCCCAATTTGATTAAATCTGATGCATGTTTAATGTGGTGTTTGCACACTTGAAAATGCTACTCTATTAAAAGAGCCGGGAAGGGAGGAGGGAGGAATGGAACCACAGGCTGTGAAAAAGAACAGATCGAGAGTGCAATAAATAATAGATGAACGGAATACTTCCCGCATGAAAAGAGCTCCCCAAATTGTGAGAATCCTGGGCATGTAGCAGAAACAGAGGAGAGGAAGAGGAGAAGGGCTTGATTTTCCAGTAACAGAGATTAAGTCTGGCGTTTGAGCTGATCCAAGGTTTCTCAAAATGTGTAACCAGAAACAAAATGTACAGTTCTGGGAAGGGGAAAAAGCAGGTCTTAAAAAACAAAACAACAATGCAGTTCAATTATCCAAGTAATGTAAAGGATATTTGTACTTTTTTGTACTTTTTAACATAAAAAGAACCATTTTTGATCACCAGAAGCGGAATTCCAGTCACTTCAGATTGTTTTTTCACTTTTCTTTGGGGTAGTTAGTAAAGGCCCTGGAAGTTCTGTACTTCTGTACTTCATTTATTGCCCTTGCTGTAGATAGATACACTGCAAGGACATCATCTGCAGGTACCTCCCATGAACCCCAGGAAGTCCCTACAGATGTCTGTTGAAGTCCATTCAGCTACAGGGAAATAACTCTCCAATGACATGGAAATGGTCATGTTAGCCGGCTACATCACCGAAAAGATGAATGGATAAAGATGTCGTTATGTGCTAGGGATGCAGTGGCTTAGTGGTTAAGATGGCAACTCTGATGATTGCAAGGTCAGCAGATCGGTTTGAGACACAAGCGCCATGTGACGGAGTGAGATCCAAGTGCCACGTGATGGAGTGAGCACTAGTCCCAACCTTCTGCCAACCTAGCAGTTCAAAAGCATGTAAAAGTGCATGTAAATAAATAGATACTACTTTGGTGAGACGATAACAGCATTCCATGCACCTCGGCATTTAGTCATGCTGGCTCCATGACCACAGAGTTGTCTTTGACAATGCTGGCTCCCTCAGCTTAGTAATGGAAATGAAAACCACCTCCTACAGTCGGACATAACTAGACATTCACATCAAAGGGGAACACTTGACCTTTTAGTTATGTGCCAGACATATATCTCTTAATGCAGCATCTTAGGCATGAAGCTGCATCAGATGAAGTGAGCAGCTGTCCTGAACACAAGTCAGCAAGTGCCCAAGGAAGCAGGTGGCATGTGTGTAAAAGACAGTCCAGTTAGGTCAGTAACAGAATATTGGAACAAGATGAAGGGAGAAGTACAAAGGTGGTCTCCAGCTGATCTAGAACGTGTTACAGTGAGTAAGAGGTCCAGATACTTGAGCCAACAAGGATTAAACAGAGTAGTCCAAAACGTTGCCAGTCCAAGTTCATGAACACAGGAGAGCACACTGCCAGTCAACCACAAAAGACAGTCGTCAACACTGGGATATTTATGGGCATCTCCTTCCAGGCCACAGGTGTCTTGTTAGTTCCTAATGAGGTCAGTATCTATTATTTAACAGGCACTGGGATCTGTGTTTTTCTCTCAGTCACTCAACAAAGGAGAGGGGCATGTGGTCTTCAGCATCTGCAGCATCTGCCAACTCCTGTTGAGAAGCAGAGTCCCCCGCTGCTCCAGTCCCCATCTTCTCGGACTCATAAAGAGTTCCACCATCAGGAGCCAAAGCTTTCTGGCAATCTGCTTCATCCTCCTCATCTTCCAGCGGATGTAGAGAGCTCTTGTAGCACCTTTGAGACTAACAGGTTGCATTGCCAATGGGGAAATAGGACTTGAGGTCCTACATTTTTTCTTATTCGGGGGGGGGGGGGGGGTCTGGAATGGATCCCCTGCAGATACAAAGGGCCAACTGTATAAGAGTTTAAGGGTGTGTGTGACAAATGATGTCCTTGTTTGAGCACATCATAAAGTCCCGGGCCTTCAACCCTGTGATCCCCTGAGTCCAATACATCACTCACAGCCTTCTTGTATGAAACAATTTACATAGGCAGAGAAGACACACCTTGAAGACTTTGGCTCCCCATACAGTTTCCGAAGCTGTGTATGCAGCTAGGCTGACCCTGTTGCCAACTCTCAAGAAGAATCAATATTTGCAGGAGAGAAGAAAAAAAGAGGGGAGTGAAGGCAGAGGGGAGAGAAACTGAGGCTGCTACATTCCCAGGCAATTAGAAAACTATTCCTTTCCATAGGGGAAAGTACTTCAAGAAGCATGGAGAGCAAATAGGGAAATTCAGCATATCACTGAGTATCTGGGGGGGGGGGGGGAGAGATTCGTATGAGTTAGAAGTGCCTCATCTGACCCTGATGATACTTGAATGCAAAAAAGAAGGAGTCTGTGTTTACTTAAAGAAACAGAAAGGAGGGAAATAGCTGCTGGCACTAGGGCTTGTCTGTCAAACGGATGCAGCATCTGACAAGCCAGCAGTCCGACTGTTGTGTGATCATTAAACCATATTAGGAGAAGATGTTCAGATACCCAGAGACACCAACACAGCATAATGAAAGACTGCATAAATACCTGTTTAGAGGTGCATTTGGGAGACAATGGTGGGGAGGTAATACTATATGTAATATAGTATTATATATGAGGCACAGTGCATGGGGCATTTCTTGCTATGTGAATCCCTTTGTTCCTATTGACTCTCAACTATGATCAGATTTGCTTTTGTGTTTGCTGACCAGATGGAAAAAGGCAAAGCAGTGGCAGCTCGGGACTCCCATATCAGTGGACTGTGAGACTAGTCTGGGTTTGAGTCCAAAGGTACAGAACCTGTTTAAGGACAGAGTTCAAGCTGTTGGAGAACTCCTTCAGGGTTCAGACTAGAGTCTGGAGTGGATTCACCCTGCTGACATGAAAGCCACCACCTGTCAAAGCTGCTACTGCATCCCCCCCAAAGCGGCGTTGTTGTTGTTGTTGTTGTTGTTGTTGTTGTTGTTGGGTGCCTTCAATTTGTTCCCAACTTATGGCGACCCTAAAGTGAACCTATCATGGGTTTTCTGGGGCTAAGAGTGTGTCACTTAACTAAGGTCACCCAACAGGTTTCAATGGCCAAGTGCAGAATTGAACCCTGATCTCCAGAGTTGTAATCCAATGCTCAAACCCCAAGAATGATAGAAGTCTCCTCTCTTTAGAATCAGTACATAGAGAGATCTTGTAGCACCTTTGAGACTAACTGAAAGGAAGAAGTTGGCAGCCTGAGCTTTCGTAGACTTCATTCTACTTCCTTTGGCCCACTGCTTATGTGAGTGTGTTTGTGCATGTGTACATGTGTATGCATGTGTGTATGTGTGTGAAAGAAAGAGAGAGAGAAAGATGCTTCCTCTTTGGTTGCATTTCCAGCAACAGACAAATCCTGCACGCAGACAGCTTTTGCCTAATCCATTTATTCCAAGGATTAGCGAAGTAATTGCCTTGAAATGCTCAGTCTTGTAATGACATTAAGGGTTATTAGGAAATGTGTTCAACCTCCATCTCTTGAGCAGCTCTCTGATATCATCAAACTCCCCGAGGAATACTGAATTGACGTTTTAAAACTGCCACCGCAGCAGCCCCCAGAACCAAACTCTTGGGCACAAACAACTGGGAGCCTATTTGCCAGCGGTGGCTAATAGAGTCCACATTCTTGGGAGTACTGAGTCCACTCTGGGTTTTAATTTGAAGTTTAAAGAAATGCTCCAAGAAGCCAGAACTATTGGGAGAGAGTGATGGGATCCAGCCCTTTGAAAAGCTTCTTTAAAGTTCAGACTGAAACGCAGAAAGGATTGACCACTATAAGCCACTACTGCTATTAACTGAATCTACAAGGAACATTTTTTGTGTGTGTCTCAACAGGCACTGTCCTCACATGGAAGTCACCATTAGTTGCATATATGTGACACTTTGCCTCTGGTGGATGACACCTCGACAATTCCAGTGACAGCCATGCCATGATAATGAGTCCCAGGGAGACCTCTAGGTATGTCTAAAGTTGCCATTACTGCCTTGGAAGAAACGGAGAGTGGACAAGAGACGGAAGAGGAGTAGCACTGCAATGCCACTGGCGACTTTTGATGCTGTTGAAAACCGGACATTTTGTGAGCATTTTATGCTGGACCTCAGGTTCGATTGCACTCATATTGCCAGTCACTTTACTAGACGTCATCTTATGTTCTGATGTACTCCCTCACAAACACTCTCTCTGGGTGTTTTAACACTGAGAATAGCTGGGCTGCCAAATGTAAATAGGCCAAACTGTAGTATACAAAGTCCTAGAATAGGAAAGGGTTGAACCTAAAGCAAAGATGAGAAGCTTATGGCCTATGGGCTGCTTGTGACCCACCAAGACCTCCCAGTGCCTCCTTAGAAACCCCATTATTGACCCATTGCGTCAACAGATACACAACCTCCAACCTATACTCCTTTGGCAGGGAGAGTCTTAGGTTTTGTTTTTTGTATTCGTTTTTATTAATTTCCAACATTAAAAAGGAAAACTTACCATGCCAAATACAAACTCAATGCATAGTTGTTTAGCGAAATTGCTATAATAGTACTTCCCACCTTCGGTGGATCGGTGTTGGATATTTCATTCCTTTCGTTTCTTTTCCTTTGGCCTCTACCTATTAATCTATTTTTCTTTCCATCCATTTTATTCATCACCGCACAAAGCTAGAAGAAAAGAAGCAACTCGACAGTCAGATAAATATTGAGAGTTATTAAGCTTACAGTCTCAAATTTCATACTTCTTTATTCATTATCATCCTTTCCTGTCTCACTTTTTCAACTGTGTTTAAAATGACCCAGTTTCTCTCTCCTCCTCCTCCTCCTCCCTTTCTTCTTCATCCTCAGCTTATTCAAACCTAGGTTCAAAGTGCAAAAGTAAAACCTGCCCAAAGGCCCTGAGAGCTGGTGCCATGTGGGCAGAAGCAAGGAGCAGGGAATGAGTAGCTCACAGGCCTTGCTTTTATTATAGTTGCTGTTATAAAATAAACATATGCATTAAAAACAAAAGACCTTTGTGACAACATTCTCACAGCAGGAAGAAAATTGTCAAATTTGGTCATTGCTTCCTTTGAGAAAAAAGAATTAGCACAGAATTGCTTACCTACTATCCACATAGTTATCCAACACAGATGGAGTAGGGCTCGGACTCAGGTTCCTAGATTGTGGTATTTTAGCTGATACACTACACTTTGGGACCTTTTCCAGCACTCTGTTAATGTAAATCAGAGAGTGCAGAGGTTTGTACAAGGACATATCTTCCCAAAAGCAAATGATTTCCACCATGATGCCAACAGCGCTTTCCCTCCTGCCAATATATATATAGAGAGTCGGTGTTGTTAGGAGAAATTTTGAAGGGGAGAATGATGCGAGGATGACAAGATGCACCGAGCATGCTGACATCTCCAAAATGTGTGAATGAAATGAAGGTTCACAGCAAGCCGGAGGATAAACTTCCCCCTGCTGAGACAGCTGCTGCTAGGGTTGCCGCTGTCACTGTGTGGAGGGCACCACAACATACAAACATTGTGTGTGACACATTGCTGACACATCACCGGCTCAGAGGTCCACGGCAATTTTGGAAAGAACGCAAAGATAGCGACGGAAAGGACACATTCCCAATGCACTCACAGTTGGAGAAACTGAGTGGACTTCCGGTTGGATGTCGATTCAGTACTGGTGATAGGATAGCATTCTGCACCCGAATCGATGACAACGTAAATTCATTATTATCTGTGTATTTTTTAAACATATCTTTATTAACATTTTCTTTTAAAAATATATAAAATATGATTTACTACAATATAGTCTCATGACTCAACTGTAAAAATAAATTCTCTTGACTTTCATCAGATAAGTTTTACTGTACACATTCCATATTGTTCACAAAAAATATCCCATGTTATTGTTGTTTTGCTTTGATCACACCCTTGTTTTCTTATTAAATTTGTAGTAGCTTTATAACATAACATAAAATAACAGTCTTTTTCTTAGGCTTATTATGGGGTTTTTGGGCTATGTAGCCATGTTCTAGAAGAGTTTCTTCCTGACGTTTTGCCAGCATCTATGGCGGGCATCTTCAGAGAATGCCAAGGTGGCAGGCAGGTTGTGGACATTTGGTATGGTAACCCTGGGATGGATCATAGTCATAGAATCATAGAGTTGGAAGAGACCACAAGGGCCATCCAGTCCAACCCTCTGCCATGCAGGAAATCCAAATCAAAGCATCCCTGACAGATGGCCATCCAGCCTCTGTTTGAAGACCTCCAAGGAGGGAGACTCCACTACACTCCAAGGGAGTTTGTTCCACTGTTGAACAGCCCTTACTATCAGGAAGTTCCTCCTAATGTTGAGGTAGAATCTCTTTTCCTGGAGCTTGCATCCATTGTTCCGGGTCCTGTTCTCTGGAGCAGCAGAAAACAATCTTGCTCCCTCCTCAATATGACATCCTTTCAAATATTTAAACAGGGCTATCATATCACCCCTTAACCTTCTTTTCTCCAGGCTAAACATCCCCAGCTCCCTAAGTCGTTCCTCGTAGGGCATGGTTTCCAGACCTTTCACCATTTTAGTCCCCCTCCTTTGGACACACTCCATTTTCTCAATGTCCTTTTTGACTTGTGGTGCCCAGAACTGGACACAATATTCCAGGTGGGGCCTGACCAGAGAAGAATATAGTGGCACTATTACTTCCCTTGATCTAGACACTATACTTCTATTGATGCAGCTTTGGGTTGAATGTTCATTAAAAAAAACTTCCATCAGGTAGACATATCGGGGGCAAATAAGTTCTCTTCTCCTTGCCACACTGGTTTTCTACAGACAAGGCAGGTGGAGTAGATAGATATTGCATTCATCTTGCCCAAAAAATTGCATTCCTGTCCTTCTTCTCCCCACTCAAAACTTACTCAAGGTCAGTTAGTGCAGATGGCCAGAAGGCTAACTAAGGAATTGGTTCCAACATCTGGTGTGTGTCATATACATGCTGACTGGCTATGGCATTGATAGAGAGGGATGGCATCCCAGGGCATGGTCTGAGGGCACCATGATTCATCCCCCTTAGAGAAGCTAAGCTGAATCTGGTCATTACCTGAAAAGTGGACCAACTTATACAACCTTGACTTTTTGCAATATAGTGTAAATATAACAATATCAAATTTATAATGTTCTCTTCTCTCTTTCAGCCCTGGCCTACATCTCAGAAGACTAGAAGAAGTTACAAATGAAGGATGGATTGTTTTTGTTAGTTGTGTCTATGGATTAATGTTTGTTCTGTTTGAACTGATTGCAAGTTGGGTTTTGGATATACGTTTTTAACTTTATGGGAAACATTAATAAAAATATATATTTAAAAAAAGCAACAACACACAACAGGAGGGCATGGGAAACATGCAGAAAGAATGGCCTTTCTTGTCCTTGAAAACAGCCTTGCCTTGTCCTTCTCATGCCATCTGCCAAATGCATGGGCATTTACCAAGTGCAGTGGTACTCAGACGTTTTACCCTTGGTACCCCCTCTTTACATCTACATGTGGACATACCCACCCACACAATTGAAATACTATAGAATTAAAAATATTTTGTTTCTTTAGTAGGTCAATTTTTAATTCACACATTCATTTATATTCATATTTTAACACTGTATGAGGAAACAGCATTGTTCAGATTGGAACAGTTTTATCTAAGGAAAGCCAATACTTAATGCATGTGTAAAAATGTTTAGAAAGAGGAAGAGGAGGAGGAAGAGGAGGGATCAGAGCCTCCAAGTCTTGCTGTAATGTATTAGTTTCACAATGACTGCTTTGTGTATAGCAGGAGTAGGGGATGTGTAGGCCTACAGATTTCAATGAACCGCATTTCCCATCATTCCCCTACCACTGACTATGCTGGCCAGGACAATTGGAAGTTGCAATCCAACAACACCTAGGAGGCCACATGTTCCCCACCCACATTTTGGGCTGCCGTTTGAGATGGCCCCAGAGCATCATACCTTTAAAAAGTGATGAAAAAGTACTTTCCAAGGTAATTCTTTTAAAAGGATCACCAATCTCTGGAGATATAAGCTAATTTAGGTTTAATCAGCCAGCC
Organism: Sceloporus undulatus; assembly: GCF_019175285.1. Taxonomy (NCBI): domain Eukaryota; kingdom Metazoa; phylum Chordata; class Lepidosauria; order Squamata; family Phrynosomatidae; genus Sceloporus; species Sceloporus undulatus. The sequence goes on from NC_056529.1 coordinate 29,848,251, forward strand.
CAGCTAATACAATTATGGTGAAAGTGAGCAGATTTTTTAAAAAAGCTGTTAAATGCCTCCTTGGAAAGCTAGTTAACACTACAATGAATGCTCTAATTAAAACGTTGGCAAGCCCCAAACATCATGCGGAGTGATAAAAGATGCTTTAATCTTGAATGGAAAATCCTCCTGGACCAAAATGGAAGGGGGGACGCCTGTTGTGAAGCTTTACAGAGGCAGAAACCGTGCCTCTCCTGTGAATAATAATAATAATAGCAGAGGTGGAGGAATTTGGATTCTTACCCAACAAGATCACCATTTTCCTGTAGTGAAAGTTCACAACCTGGTTATACGGGACTCCATGGACCAGAGTGGGCAAAGTGTGACCCACGGATCACATGTGGCTCCAATGCCACACATGGGTCAACATATTTCGCAGGTCACACTCTCTCAGCCTCGGGGGAAGGCCATGGCAAACCTCTGAACAAATCTTGCCAAGAAAACCCCATGATAGGGTCACCTTACAGTCGCCATAAGTCAGAAATGACTAGGAGGCACACAACACCAACGAAAAGTAGAAAGCAGTAGGAAAAGAGATAGACCGCACTACAGGTGGTTTGGCTCAATCAAGGTGCCACAGCCTTGGATTTGCAAGACCTAAGTAGAGCAGTTGTTACCAATACCAGGGGGCTTGGAGAACTCTGGTTCTTATGGGTGTCATAAGTGAAAAGTGACTGAGAACAAATAACACAGAGAAGTAGAATAGACTGATTCCTCTGAGTTATCCTGACCTTAGGGGCTATACAGATGGGCGGCATGCAGCTGCCCCTTTTCACCCCGGATTGGTGCCACAGCAACCGCATGCAGTGGCACCCTGGAGGCAGCAAAAAGAAGCTGCCCCAAGCGGCTCCCTGGAAGGGGCATCATAAGCGCCGCGGCACAGTGTTATGACGTCCCTTCCACACCGCATCATTTGGGCGCTGTGGCAGAGGTGCATCATCGTGGCACATGATGTCTAGAAGGGCACATACCAAAATGGTGCCCAGGCGGTGGCATAAGGGCTTGGAGCATGCAGACGCTCAGCCCTCACCCCGTGCACAGACTGGCACAAAGTGCTGGTCTGTATAGTACCATAGTTTGAAATAGAGTTAAGGCTTCTTGAACCTGATGAAATTATTAGCCCTGTAAGTGCTTTTGCCTTTGTATTGGATTGTGGTCCCTAGGCTTGACAACAAAATCAAGAGCAAGAAAGAGCCTCGCTTTTTCCAACCAAGCTGTTAGTTACAGATTCATTTATATGTATTTCTTCCGAGGCTGCCTTGCTCTCCGCTCAGGCATGTAATAAAAAAACAACAAGGAGCAACATCCACCAAAGAGATTATTTGTGCTCGTGTCTCTAAATATTTGCCTGCCCTCTCGGCACTACACAAATAAATTGCTCAAGACGGCAATTTGATTTGGCTCCATATTGTAAACATTTGCAGTCTATTAGGTTTTGCGGGCATTGCAGGAGTACACTTGGAAAACAATATTATTCACAAGCAACAGCTATTCCAAGAAGCTCCTACACACAGAGACACAGGAAAACCATACAGTTGGACTGCAACTCCCATCAATCTGAGCCAGCATAGCCAATGGCGAGAGACGATAGGACAGGCAGTCCAACTATATCTGAAGGGCCACATGTTCCCTGACACAGGTAATCTTGTACAGTTTCATGCTTCCAAATTCAACGCACAACACACACAACGCACAGTGTCAGGGTGCAATTAATCATCCAAAGAATTCATCTTGGATTAATATTTTCCTAGTAATTAATTTGCAGCACTGATAAAAGGTGCAAAGATATAGACAACAGGACTACCTCTTCAAAGCTGTGTACACTTTCCACTAAAGGCAGGTGGAGCCAAGGAGGGGATGATCAGCATTAGAGAGGATATAAGCAGGAACTATACAGGCTTCCATTTGTTGGACTGCAACTCCTAGCAGCCCTGGCAGCACAGCCAATGGAATGGAATGATGAGACTCTCAGTTTTACAACATCTATAGGACCATATGATAAAAGGCAATGCTTGTTGACTAATATATGATGCACTTTTTGTGTGCACTCCTTGCTAATATACACATAATCAGATCTTGGACAGTTTAGCAAGCAAAAAAGAAATGGCTTGGTTTTTAAAATAAATTTGGCAGCGACAGCAGAAGCGAGATGCCAAAATGACTTGAAATTAATGGCTGAATATATCTATATTCTCTTCAATTCAAAGGCATTGGATCCTCGTTCTGTATCCTTAGTAACAAAGGCTGGGCGCGAGGCAATCCAACCATTTGGGCTTTAATGAAAGATGACAAGAGTTCACACCACAGAAGAGGTGCTACAACAAAGACAAAGTTAATCGCACTTCATCTTGCCTTTTTCTTCATGTATCGTTCCTTCTCCTATCCTTTATTGATTGCTTAAGAGAACAAGGGAAGCGGCACGGCTGCCTGCTACCCCCTGCCTTGACTTCATTTCTGGATAGATTAGAAAGAAATCCAAACTCCACCTTTGAATTTTTCCTCGATACAACTGTCCCCCATTAGATGGGTTCAGTGATTGAAGCAACACCAGGAATAATCCTTTCTTCGATGGGATGTTTACAGATGTGGAGGGACACTTGGCCAGGCCCTGTGGCCAATGTCACACATCCAAACAGCACCATAGCCAGATTCATCCCTCTCCTACTAGCATGTTGGTGGACCTTTTTAAAAAGCCGCTTTTGCTTTTAAACAAAGGCTTGTAGCACCTTTGAAACTAACTAAAAGAAGAAGCTGGCAGCATGAGCTTTCGTAGACTTAAGTCTACTTCTTCAGATGCAGTTGGTGGAGTGGTAAACCAGGCATTTGGAATGGGAATACAGAAAAACCGGTGGCAGTTTCAGTCTCTCTGGCATTCCATCTCAGACTTCAGAACAGCGGTCCTTAAACAAAAGAACTACAAAGGTAGATTGGAAAGAGAAACAGCAGAATTGGAGTTCATCCACAAACTAGAGTCCCTCAGCAATGGATTCAACAAAGATAATGGCTTCCTGGCACACTACACACATTGCAACACTTTCTGACCCCATCCTCAGGAGGGCATCCTACACTCATCTATCCTCTTCACCACAGGCTAGGTCCATTGCCAAACTGGATTTTCCACTTCTAGATAGAGCTGTATACATATAAAATAGGTACAAAGCAATTTGAAAACGGATCTGCAGAGATTTCAAAATAGATATCTGCAGCATGGTATCAACTGTTG
>NC_056529.1:29851522-29880197 GCF_019175285.1 Sceloporus undulatus
GATGATGATGATGATGATGATGATGATGATGATGATGATGATGATGATGATGTTAGTCCAAGCTTTAGATGCAATGAACCAATTTGAGGGGGTAGAATTCAGTGCCATGGAAAGCTACCTTCCAAAGGTATTCTGTTGCCGCACTGACATGGAAGAATTCCATCTGCCCTGGTTCTTGAGTCATCATGGGCTCCATGCTTTGGCTACCTTTCTCCTTCCATAGATGAGTAGCAGTCAAAGCAAGGGTGAGTAGTCAAAAACAGGCTGAGGAGGCTAGGACAAATGTTACTCTCTCGTCTCTTTGTTCTTTGTAGGGCTCTCTTTTGTCACACACTTCATCTCGCTGCCAGCAGAACTTCAGTACCTTGGACAAATTCAATAACCGTGACTCAATCGGCAGCCCATACTGTGCCAGCTCCTGTTTCATCCTGCTTATTAAAAATCAGGACATGCTCTTTAATGAGTGGAGAAGGCATTGATTTGGAGCTATCCAAACTCCAGCAAAGTGGAAGCGAGTGGCGAGGACAGAAGCTGGCAGTATGAAAGAGTGGCTGCCTCACTTTGCCTGACGCATGATGACCTGGGCATCCTTTTGTAAGTGTGAGTGCCCCTGGTGTTTGTTGTCCCTTTCCCCTCTGACTTACTAGAGCCATCTTTCTGAAACAATGTGCCCTTCTTTCCCATTTTCATTTATGATTCATCCAATATGTTTCGTGTTTGAGATGCTACCACCAGGTGCTTTCGAGAAAAGGAAGAGGAGTCTTTGTGCTATGGATCGAGTCACTGGTCTTAGTCAGCATTCAGCAGAAGTGTGGGACTGGCATCAGTTGCAGCTGGTCAGTAAAATGGTGATCTACAAGAGATCCTACAAGAGGGAAAACATCTTTACTGTGAGAAGTATTGGACAGTGGAACGGACTGCATCATGGGGTGATGGACTTTTCATCTTTGGAGATCTTCAAACAGAGGTTGGATACGCATCTCTCATGAGTGCTGGCTAGACAGCCTTTGTGGTCTCTTCCAACGCAAAGATGCTATGATCCTAGATCCTAGATTTTAGTTCAAACTTTTAAAAAAGCTATCCAAGGTGCTAATTTGAGAATAAGCTCCTTTGAATAGAGCTCCTTTGAATGGAGTGGATTCAGACCCACTGATCTGAACGCCATCACGAGCTGGGATAACATGACAAAATACACAGAGGCTGAGATCCTACATAATTTCAACATGGTGTAAAGATCCACAGGCAGAGTTATGCCATGCTAGCACTGCACAATCCCTGTACTGAATGTCAACATAGTGGCCCATAATCTAGAATGGGCTCCTGGCCCCACAGACAAGGAAGCCACCGGCTATAGACCTTACACCACACGGATGAAATAAACTCATTGAACAGTATGAAAAGCCACAAAAAAGACTGCAAAAGCTGCAAGTATAGAGTACCTCTATTGCTTCCATGAAATTCCTCTTTGCTGATTGACTCCCCTAACTGCTGCGACTGTGTTTACTCATTACCTTGAAAACTTTGCAGCAAGTTAGTCATCCCTTGAGTGGGCATGAGTCACGATTATTTTTACACTACACAAGAATCAGTATTCTGCTGAGGCATGGCGAATGGGGGGAAATGGGGGGAAATATGTGTGCCTGGTCTTAGCTTTAGGGAACACAACCCCCCTCCCACACACTGCCATATGTTCAATGCAGGCGGTTAGCTGTGGACCGCAGCCATTCATCTCCTGAATCGACGGAGACTGGCCACTTTGGTTCCTTGCCAGTCCATAAAACACACTTCCCTCCTCTTCTGTTCTTAACTTTATCTCACCCTTTGAAAGCTGAACTGCACGAAAACCCTTTCCCATGTGGCCAGATGGATTTGACGAAGCCCATGCAAATGTCATGACTACATGCGATTCCAAACTGAACAGACTGGCACATCTTGGCATCACAACCCGCATGGCCTGTTAGTGCCTCATAATGCCTTGCAGCTACAGAAGTGCTGGGAACAGGTGTATAAGCAGGTGGGCCCTTCCAGCAAGCTGACTCATCCAATGGTTTTTTCCAGTAATGGCATGCAATTTCTGATTCCAGGGTAAATACCTTTGCTGAGCCAGCATGGTTTGAGTGCTGGTCTAGGACTCTAAGAAGGCCAAGATCTGAATCCTTACTTGGCCATGAAAACCCAACGGATGACATTGGACATGTCACATTTTCTCACTCTCAGAGGAAGGCAAAGGCAAACCCAAACAAATTTGCCAAGAAAACCCCATGATACGTTCACTTTAGCCCTAAATTGAAAATAACTTACAGGCACAGCAACCTAAGCCAGACAAGTTAGCCTAAGAGAGAAACATTCTTCTAATGTTCTCTAGAGAGGTGATCAGCAGGACCGCCATCTGGACAGACTAAGCATCCTAAATAGGATGCTTAGGCTCCAAAGCAGGAAAGCAACAGTGTTGTGAAGGAATAGATCTGTCCAGAAGGAAGCTAATTTCAGAGCGCACTGTTGCACCAAAAACTTCCAACTGTGCCTATGTGCCTTCAAGATGCCTGTTGACTTGTGGTGAACCCATGAACTTCATTGGGTTTTCTTAGGCAAGGAATACTCAAAGTGGTTTTGCCATTGCCATCCTTTGAAATTTAGCCTACGGCATCTGATATATTCAAATGACCATTTCTACTTATATGATCCTGCCAGACTAAGATCTTCAGGGGAGGGCTTTCTCTTGATCCTGCCACCATCACAACCCACTAAGAAGAGAGTCTTCTTAGTTGTTGCTCCCACCCAGGGGTCCTCCTTTCCACAAGAAGCTAGGCTAGCCCCCTCCTTGATCTCCCTTTTGGCATCAGGGAAAGATCTTCTTGATCAAGTAGGCTTCTTATGGAGTCTTCTTACAGAGATGGGTAGGTTCTCTAGTCTTAACCTTTGTATGTTTTTACTTAGTTTATATCATTTAATTTATGATATGTCGTCTCTGTCAGAGAGCTCTGATGGCACAACAAACTACAAATCCCAGAATGTAAAGGGATGCTAATACATAAATAACAACAAGAACTGGAATATCCAGTGAAGCAATATTACATGTCAAATTGTGTTGTGTGTATGTGTTTTCTTTTCGCTTATTGGAGAGAGTGTCGATAAGCCGCCCGATCCAGTCCCTTATATTTTTGTCCCAGTTTTGTGGGAAGAGCATTATGGCAACCCTACATGAAACTCACTGGGCAACTTTGGTTGAGTCGCACACACTCAGCCCCAGAAAACCCTGTAATAACTTCATCTTCAGGTCACCATAAGTTAGAAATATCTTGAATGTCTTGAAAGCACACAATGACAACAACAAGAGAAGACAGTGGCCAGGCAGCATCAGGCTGCAATTCTGTAGCTGGACACACAACGAAAATGGCATCCTCCTGGACCATTGGGGACTCCCAGGAGGTGCCAGAGGATGCCATCTTCTCTATGCATCCAGCTTCAGAAATGGATGCTTCCTGGCCACTCTCACCTTCCCATGGCATCTAGGATGGCTAAGATGTGCAGAATGGAAAAGGATAGGAGGAGGCAGAGATATTCCCATCTGCAATGACAATGCAGGATCTTGGGCATTGGTGTTGGTTTTTTGTTTTTTGTTTTAATAGAGACTCACACTGCCAGAGGGTTCACTCCTTTTATAAAAGAAGCTCCCCTTCTGAGCATCATGCTGTGCAGTCCAAGAAAATGACCTCAGGGCACTCCTCAGTTCCTGATACAGAGAACAAAGAGCCTGAAAATAACACTAGCATACTGAGCACCACAATGCCAGAACTAGCCCAGGAGTAACAAATAGATCACTAACAGCATGTGAAGTCGAAGGCTTTCATGGCTGGCATCCATATCGGGCTATGTGGCCATGTTATAGAAGAGTTTATTCCTGATGTTTAGCCAGCATCGGTGGCTGGCATCTTCAGAGAATGAAGATGCCAGCAAAACGTCAGGCATAAACTCTTCTAGCCATTGTATTCCCTATCACCACATAAGGATGTGAGAGCCGGACAGTGAAAAAAGGTCAACAGAAAGAACATCAACTCATTTAAGATGTGGTGCTGGAGAAGACTGCTGAGGCTACCACTTATAGCCAAGAAGTCAAATAAATGGATTCTAGAGCAGATCAAGCCCAAACTCTCCCTGGAAGCCAGGATGACTAAACTGAGGCTGTCATACTTCGGCCACATCATGAGGAAAAATGAACCATTAGAAAAGGCAATGATGCTGGGAATGGTGGAAAGGAAGGGAAAAGGAGGAAGACCATATGCCAAATGGTTAGACTTGATCAGGGAGGACACAGGCCTGGGCATACAGGACCTAAGCAGAACGGTGGAGGATAGAGCAGCTTGGAGATGCCTCATCCATAGGGTCACCATGAATTGAAGTCAAGTCAAGGGCAGCTAACAGCAATGTATGCTCATTTTTTAAATCAAATGTGTGTTCTAATCTGAGGATTTTATGGTCTACTGACTGCAAACAAAGATGATTGACTGATGGACGGGTTGCACAAAAATAGTCATTTTCTCCCACAGCAGAGAGAAAAATTATAGTAATTATTTGTCAGCGCCTGTGAGAGGGAAATAAGTGAGGATTGACATCCTTAGCGAGAAGGCATGATATCCAAACAGGTACAAGCCCCAGAAGCTCTTCCTTCCCTTAATGATAATCATATGGGTCCTTTGTGTCACCCTCAAAACATAGGCTGAGAGTCGACATTAAAGTCTATATTTTGTACCTTTCTACAGAAATGCAAAAATGAAATGAAACCCTTGTAGTGGTGAATTGTGGGAAAGCACATTGGAGCAGCAGTAAGAGTGTTCTGACCTCTGATACACATCAGGTGCTTCTTATCCCAGAAGAAAGGTGGGATATATATTCAGTACAGCCAGCCCTCTGTATCCATGGATTCTACACCGACAGATTTAAGAATCCGTGGCTTGAAAATGTTTTTAAAAATCCCCCAAAGCAAACCTTGATTTTTGCCATTTCATACAAGTGGTACCATTTTACTTTGCGGTTGCGTGCCTTCAAGTCATTTCTGATTTATGGTGACCCTAAGGTGGATCTATCACAGGCTTTCCTTGACAAGCTTCTTCAAAGAGGGATTGGCATTGGCTTCCTCTAAGGCTGAGATGGTGTGACTTTCCCAAGGACACCCACTCAGCTTCATGGCCAACCAGGGTTTCAAACACTGGTCTCCAGAGTCATAGTCCAATGCGCAAACCACTACACCACTTCACTTCTGGTGCATATCAGACATTTCTGATGTGTACTGGGCACCTCTTATGTGCATCTGGCAACTTTGCATCGGGGAATATCCCATTGCTCACTGGACTCCATTGCCCTCTTGGCCATGATGCACCAGTCACTCCACTATCACTGCATGATGGATACCTGCATTGTAATGTCACGGCAGCCCCAACTGAATCCGGAGGTCGTGAAACTAGTCGACTCAATTTTGGGCACACATACAAAAAATTTAAGTCCCAAACATAATGCCAACCAGGTGTCCTCCTTGCTTGTCTGTTTTACCTTGAGCCGTTTGTTGCTCCTTGTGGACGGGGGTCTATGTGGGGTGTGTGCTTTCTTCCCGATTGCTTACAAGTTTCATACAAAGGAATGTCACCCTTTCAAATATCTTCCTCTCCTTTCTTTTGTTACAAGGAGAAAAAAGTTTCTTTTTTGTCACACACACACACACACACATCTTATTCCCAGGCCAACAGAAGCCCAGGAAGCTTCAGGGGGGAAAGAAAGTCATTCTAGCAAAAGTAGTAATGAGCTTCATGGGGGGAAAGTGCAGGATAGGGATGGGGGAGAGAAGCCAAACACTCTTCATTTTCTTTCCCCCTTTCCTTAGGTTTTTCATCTTTAATGGGGAAACAAAGGAGGGGGGATCAAGGATCTGGAGAAACAACTGCCAAGAACTCCCTCCAGGAGGATCAAAAGTAAAATAAAATGACAATGACATGGAAAGTTAACTGGAGGATCTGAAGGCGCATGGCAGGGAAGGGGAAAGGAATAGACCCCGACAGCTTTTCAGGTTTGGGAGTGATTGTCATTGTTGCATTGGCCTAGGGAATATTTTACAAAAACAGGCACTCAGCTGAAATGGCTCCACATGGTAAAAGACGACAAAGATAAGCCCTGATACCAATCTAATAAAGGAACTCCAGCACGGGGAAAATCATTTGCTTTCCTTAGGGGTGGCACTATGGGCTTGGATATGGAAATAAGGGACAGGTGAAAAATATTGAGCAGGGGAAGATAAGGTAAGAGGGTATCTGCACTACACAGCTATAGAACGGCCATACCACTTTAACTGCAGTCTTGGGATATGTAGTTTGATGAGCCGCTTGGAATGCTCTGTTAGATAGCTCTAGTACTGTACTGTAGTTTCAACTCAGAGGGATCAGTGATGTGGTTGCATGGGGCAAAATAAGGATACTGCCTTCTCCAAACAAGAATTCTTTTCCCCTTATAGCCAACCTGTAACCTCCAGAGCGCACATGGAAATGAATCATAGATGTTTATCACACTATGCTCTTAAAGAGGTACTATTCCAGTGTGACTCCTCTAGCAGCCTCCTGTTGCATGCTGGGATTGGCAGTTTTAAGGAGCTGAACTTCTCTGCCTGAGAATTCTAAATACCCCTCCTTAAAACTGCCAATCCCAGCATGCAACAGGAGGCAGCTAGAGGAGTCACACTGGAATAGTACCTCTTTAAGAGCTCGTCTGATAAACACCATAGAATCATAGAGTTGGAAGAGACCACAAGGGCCATCCAGTCCAACCCCCTGCCATGCAGTTTGCATCCGAAATCCACGCATACCCAGGCACACAATGCATGACGTCAACAAAATAATGTATGGGAAAGCATGGATGCATTTGTGAGATGTATAGAAACACTTCATCTATTTCTAAAATGCGTACAAAGACACTTGATGGTGTTCATTAAATGCATCTATTTGAGAAAGGTGCTCAAAAGTGTGTGCTTCTGTGTGTATGATGCCTAGGTTGAAGGGTTCTGGTAAGGAATAGACTTGCAGATGGAAAAAGGAGGTGATCTGCAGACAGAAATGGACTTGATGATTCTGTCCAGCCCTGACCCACTCTTCTCTTCTCAAAAATCACCTTTTTCTTTCAAGACGGAAAGATACAAGGATCCAGTATCTTTTCTTCTACCTGGGGAAAGCAGCTAAAATAATAGATTAAAGATCATCATACGTTTGAAATAGCTTGGGCCTCATCTGCACTGCAGAGTTAGTGCAGTTTGACACCACTTTATTTGGCACAGCTAAAGGCTATGGAATTCAGGAATATGTGGTTTTGTGAGATACTGAGCCTTCTCTGTCAAAGAGCTCTGGTGCCATACCAAACTACAAATCCCCGGATCCCATAGCATTGAGCCATCCCAGTTAAAGCAATATCAGGCCACATTATTTGTGCAGTGCAGATAGGAGCTTGGAAGGCAAACAACAACAACAGCAACAACAACCACCTTTTGCCACCCTTTATAACTGGAATTGCCTCCCTGTAAACCTGTGGTCTGTGCCTTCTCTCATTGTCTTTAAACCCAAACTGAAATGCTTTATGTCTTTAATATATTTGATTATCTGTATTGACTATTTTGTTTTATTCGGCATTTTGCCAGGAGTCTGTGTCTTCTTTCACTGTATTTTAATATTGTATTTTAGTATTTTATGTTATTGGAATAATTATAAATGTGTTACTTTGTAACTGTTTCTAAAACACCATGTACAGGGACAGTGCTATATAAAATGACAACAACAACAACAACAACAACGCCCGTTCCTATATTTCCTGATTTGATCCCCATCCACAAACTAGTTTATGTCTTGGTTCAGTTTGGTCCCATAGCAGATCCTTTTTCTTACGCAGACACAAGACAAATTTCAAAGCCGCACATGCTCAGCTCAGGCCAGAGATGCGTGCCTGGCAACACACAGCCATGGTGACCCCAAATGAGGCCTTTTTGTGGGGGGTCCCTTGGGACCCCCAAGCTGTCAGGTTCGATCTCAACTCCATGCCTGCAGCATGCCTTTGTGGTGCTTCAGGAGCTCCGAAAGCACAGTTTTCGATTTACGAAGGAGCTGTATTTGGAACGAGGCCTGCATTCAGAAAGGGTTTTTTTTGGAATGGAAAAAGAACGTAGCTGTTTATGCGAATGCATTGTCTCTTACCACTGATATTGAAAAAAGACTGATTTGAAAACACACTTCCGGAGATACTCCTGAGAGTTCGGCAGAACTTTTGTCCATACATTTTCGGCAGGTTTGCTTTTATCTGAGTGTGTATCAGTGTGCAAATGGTGTATATGTGTGTATATGTATGTGAGAGAATGGCAGTATGTATAGAAGCTTCAAGGGAAACAACTGGAGAGACACATAAGATGCTTTTAACTAGTCTTTTATTTTGCTCTGAGTACTTTTCCTTGCCTTTTGCCCAGATTGTCTTACAGCAGAAATGTATGCATCTTTACTTGGCGGTTCCACTATAAGTTTGTGGCTATAGATAATTTAAAAATGTGTTATAATGATTTTTTTTTAGCGGAACTGCCATGTAAAGATGCATCCTTTTTTTGTTGTAAGATAATCTGGTATCAAAAGGCAAGTAAAAGTACTCAGAACAAAAATAACGGGTTGCCAAACTGTAATTGCTGGAGATGTGGATGGGCTAAGAATGCATGCAAATATTTTTGACCCTATAAAAGCATGACCATTGAGACTGGCATATAACAGAATGCATATGGGATATTGAGAATCAAATTGCCATCCATGGTTTGAGTACTAGACTTGGTCTCTAGCTTCCTATGGAAATCCCCTTGGTGACCATGAGCAAGTCACACTCTCTCAGCCTAAGAGGAAAGCAAGGGCAAACCACCTCTGAATAAATAAATCTAGCCCAGCAAACCCTATGATAAAGTTGCCATAAGCTGGACTTATGAAGGCACATAACAACAAACTCCCAGCAGAAATCCTTCATATTTCATTACGTATTTTGTTTTTAAGTGAATTAAGAAGTTGTCGAGTTTGTAATGCATCTTCTTCCCAGCAGCTCAAATTACACTTTCTTCTTCTTGGAAGATGATTCCTTCTTCCAAGAAGAAGAATGTGTTTATAAAGCTTGGAAGGCTTTGCTGTTTCGATCAAGCCGACACGGTCTTTATAGCTTTATGCAGGCAGAATAATGGAAAGAACGCTTTATGTGACATAAGTCATCATCTGCCAGATAGTGAAATAATAAAGTTTCATGATAACGGCAGGCCCTGTGCAAGGTTTTCTGTTTTAAGCGAAACAGGGGAAATGAAAAGTTCAGTCATTGTTGTCATTATTGGCCAATATCCTGCGTTAAAGGCTATAACGATGATATTGTAGATATGCTCCGTCTCCGGATTTGACTTGTGAAGCCCGTCTTAAAAGCCAGTCAGTGGTCCTAAGTGATGGAGTTCTGTGGCACTGATGAATGGGATGCCAAAGGTTTACAATTACAGTAACTTTATTATCGTCAAAGAACAGCAAATCAACAACAAAGATAACGGGTACAAAAACGTACCCATATGGATGTACACGTTGTGCATTGGGCTGCACACTTAACTGTATATTTGATGTCTTGGTTCAGCTGTGCAACTTGACCATTCAACACAAGGGTTGTGTAGCACAACGAATGAGCAACTCCACATCTTGGCAGTCCTGATGTGGGATCTCGGCCAAAGAAACAGATTAAAGAAGGTGAAAAACTCCGGCAGATTGTTCCTTTGCTAGACATCCATCCAGCATAAGACTCACTGAAGCAGCTGGCATTGCCAGCTACACCTTGCTATCGGTTGTCAAGAAGAGAGGCCTTCAAACTTTCCAAGTGCCAGGACTGGCATCTCAGAAACTCTGCATACCTACCATCTGTCATCATGCACTAAAAAGACTAAGGAACTGAAAGGAAATCCCTCATATCCCACACAGCCTACTTTGAACTGTCAGGTTGCTAGAAGCTAAGCATGGGAAGTGAGAGCAGCCCTATGCAGGGGTTCACCTGCAAATGCAAAGACTCAAGCTGTGCAGCATGGCATGAGCCCTGAGCCTCCTCAAATGTCTCCAGGTATGGGGGACAACCTATTTCAGCCTCAGAGGAAGGCAAAGGCAAACTCCATCTGAACAAATCTTGCCAAGAAAACCCTGTGAAAGGGCCATTGCCATCGTCTTTCTCAGTGCCCCCTTTTGAGCTTCATTTCTGCTAGTGCTCATCACTGGAGTTTGCAATTACAGACAATGGCTTGTTATTGAATGTGTTGCTTGCTTCACAAATGCCAGTGCCACAAAGCATCAAAAGATTATATCCATGATTTCAGTATATCACTGCTATATTAAAGTATGTGCCTTTAGGTCACCTGTCAGTTTCTGGAAACACCATGAATTTCATAGGGCTTTCTGAGGCAACTTTCCTAGGCAACAGATACTCAGAAGTGATATTCTATTACCTTTGAAATATCGCCCACAGCACCTGATATTCCCTGAAGGTCTTCCTTCCAAGTACGAGCCATCCTTGATTCTGCTTAGCTTTTAAGATCAAAAGGGACCCATACCTTCAGGGTATTTAGGCAGTGTTAGAGTTTGATAAATTAATCATTCCAGCTCAAAGGTAGGAAAGGTGCAGCCTTCCAGAGCTTTTTGGACTGCCATTTCCATTGCTCAGCCTAGCATAACTGATCCAGATGGATGATGGGCGTTGTAATCTGAGAAAATCTGCAGCATCTATGTGTTTCCCACTCCTCTTTTGTCTTTGCAAAATAAGATCCAATAGTCTTCATGAGCTACTTAGTTACATATAGAGTCAACATGAGGTAGTGGTTTCAGTGTTGGCCTAGGACTCCGGAGAGCAAGGTCTGAATCCCCACTCAGCTATGGAAACCTACTGAGTGACTTGGCCAAGTCACACTTTCTCAGCCTCAGAGGAAGGCAAGAGCAAGCCCTTCTGAACAAATTGCACCAAGAAAACCCTGTGATAGGATTGCTTTTGAGTTACCAGAAGTCAGAAATGACTTGAAGGCACACAACAGCAAATAGGCACTCTCTCCTAGTCCAACCACCTGACTAGGAAATAGTGATAGGCCTCCTGGTTCTGAATGCCACATCCTCACTTTCTGGTGGTAGTGGACTAGAAACATCTCCTCCTTGGGCTCATTTGCTTCCTTTGCTGCTGGATGTTAGCTGGGCTGGCAGGACACTTGCATAGTCTTATGCTAAAACTACAGTATGTAGTCTTACTGAATACAGAACAGTTTGTTGTTTTTAGTTGTCTGCAAGTTGTCTGCAAGTTTTAGTTGTCTGCAAGTTGACTTTGGCTCAAGGCAACCCTGCCTATTTACAGAGAGCCATAGTGGTTTGAGCGTTGGATTACGACTCTGGAGACCTGGATTCGATTTCCAGCTTGGCCATAAAACCCATTGGGTGACCTTGGGCAAGTCATGCTCTTTCAGCCTCAGGGGAAGACAATGGCAAACCTCCTTGGAACAAATCTTGCCAAGAAAAGCCTGTGACATGTTCGCCTTAGGATCGCCGTAAGTCGGAGACGACTTGAAAGCACGCAACACACACGCAATATCAAAACAATTCACCTTCAAGTCAAAAGAGTAAAATGCAGTTATGATGATGAAAAATAATGTGGATGAGACATCTCCATGACCCTCCGTCCTCAACCTCTCTGATCAGGTCCTGCAGATCCAGGCCTGCATCCTCACTGATTAAGTTTAACCATTTGGCATGTGGTTTTCCTCTCTTTCTACTGCCTTCCACCTTTCCTAGCATCATTGCCTTTTCTAATGATTCAATTTCCCTCATGATATGGCCAAAATACAAAAGCCTCAACTCAGTCATCTTGGCTTCCAGCAAGAATTCTGCCTTGATCTGTTCTAGAACCCATTTGTTTGTCTTATTCGCTGTCCATTGTATTCTCAGTACTTTTCTCCAGCACCACATTTCAACTGAATTGATTTTCTTCCTATCGACCTTTTTCTTTTTTACTGTCCAGCTCTCGCATCTCTGCATGATGATGGGAAATACAATTGCTGGGATGATTCTCACTTTAAAGATCCATAACTCTAGGTTACAAATCAGTAACTGCAATACCGAATGCCAGCCATCTCAGAGGCTGAGTGTGTTTTGTTACTGTCTGGCTTTTCTGGCTTTGCCCTGACCCAAGGATGAAGGCAAACAAACTATTTCTGGTTCTTTTCGAATCAAGGGCCAATCCAGCCTGATGAAATCAAAAGCCATCCGAGTTGACCGTGTCCCCAGCTTTCTCCTGGGATTGCTCCTTCTAACAAGCAAACACCAGAAGCAAACAGTTCTGCTAATGGCACAGACACACACACATGAAACAAAGTTTGTGTTTGCTCTCCAAACTCCCAATTCCATCACGGAAAAATTGAGCGAGGAAGACATCTGGCAAAACAAGCAAGCAATATGAAAAATCCAATTAAGGCTGCCAAGTGGAAGACAGAGTTCATCATACATAATTAACTGGCTGCTATCCTTTAAGGAGAACAGTGTGGAAACAGAATGACAACCCAGAGAGATGCACCTTTTGACCCAGCCCCAAACTCCGCGGAAATGCAAGACACGCTTTCATGAAATCCTTAAGGGATTTCCGAGCATCAGCTTTAACATCCAGGGTTGGTCTTACCGTTAGAAGACAGTGCCAGCTTCTGGCGGTTCATCCTGAATCCCTCAGCTGTGTCTCTCGGTTGGCAGGCGACGGATATCATAGGTACATTTGAAAGTGCAGGTGCTCATCACAACCTTTCCCCATCCCCACAATTCCCAAAGAGAGTCTGAAACGGCGGGCAACCGTGTTGATCCGTATCAATAATCCAGTTTGAGCAAGTTTTGTTTTCCACTCGCAGAAGGATGTAGAGATCTGGAAGGCCCACGCTCAGCAAACTTTCACAGATGAAAACCAGGACGCAGGTGTGGTGAGGATGGCAATAGTGATTCGTGAGGAAGAACATGCCAAGCTTGAAGGGGCTGCAACAGTTTGTTTTTGACCGAGTCTATTTTGCATTTTGAACTCAGTTTGCAACAGCTGAAGCAAGCTGAGGACAAAGGCTGCATCTGCAACGATCCAGTTTGACACCACTTGAATGGGCATGGCTCCATGCTATGAAATTCTGGGAATGGAAATTTGTTTGGGGCACCAGAGCATTGAGGGGATTCAAACTACTGTAGAGGAAAAGGGATCCCACCTAAACATTAGGAAGAACTTCTTTACAGTAAGAGCTGTTTGATAGTGGAAAATAGTGGAGTCTCCTTCTTTGGAGGTTTTTAAACAGAGGCTGGATGGCCAACTGTCAGAGATGCTTTGATTGTGGATTCCTGCATGGCAAGGGGTTGGACTTCCAATTTCCAACTCCATGATTCTGTTGTTTTTAGTCAACAGAATCTTAACACAGACATATCCCTTTTTTCATGGAGAGCATCTATCTAGTGGTGACCAGTGGCTCTCCTGTCAGTGGTGTGGTGAATCCATCCCTGGTTTTAGCTAGCTTTAAATGAGCTCTCCAAGATGCTGGAGCTATTTAGGGAAAGGGGTTTGGCAATATGGAGATCTCCTTTGAAGCCTGTGTGAAAACCTGGAATGGACTCACAGTTCCACTGACATGAGAGCCACCAAATGCTCCTGGATCTGTCTGTTCCTCTGCATCAGAGGTTGGAATCATGTGGTCCTCCAAATGTTGTTGACCGGCACCTTCTACCATCCCTAGCCAGTATAGCTAAAAAAGAAGAATGCTGGGTGCTTGTGTCTTCCTGCATGGCAGATTGGGGTTGCACTAGATGTCCCTTGTGGTGCCTTCCAGCTCTATGATTTTAAACATTTCAACAAAATCTGGAGGGTTGCAGTTTTCTAACCATGATCTAAATAAACCAAGCAGAACAGTTAGAGGCTCACAAGGCACACAAAATACAAACTTCCTAATAAATATCTTAATATATAAATCCCCCCTCCCTCAATAGAATAAAATAAAGGAAAGTTAAATATGGGTAGTGTCCCTTATCCAAAATGTTTGGGATCAGAAGTGTTTTCAATGTCAGATCCCCCCCCCCCAGATTTTGGAATATTTGTGTCTACATACACAAGTCTAACCATGAAATTCATTTATGTTTTATATCCATTTTATACACATAGCCTAAAGGTAATTTTTATATACAGGGCGTTAAATGATTTTATGCATGAAACAAAGTATGTGCACATTGAACCATCAGAAAAAGTGTCACTACTTTAGCCACCCATGCAGACAATTTTGGATTTGGGGAGATTTTGAATTTTAGATTTTGGAGTAAGGGAGACTCAATCTATATAAACATTTCCCTTTTCATAGACGACATTTCCAGCAAACTCTACGAAACCAGCTTTGTGGTTACCGCATTGCCAGCATTGATCTTCACGGTCCTCATAGTCATGGCTCAAAAAGGTGTCAGATAGAACTGATATGACATCTTCTCACGATTTTCTTTCATGTGAGCATGCTGGATTCTGTGAAAAGATTTCTCTTCACATCTGAGATGAAATAGGATCATTCTCCCCTTCCTGGTTTTGGAACTGTTACCTTCATTTCCATCTCTCTTTATCATTAGCAAGCCACTCTGTGATAGCAAGCTTTTCCATTTCTAGCTTTCCTATATTAATAGCTTGAAAGATGTTAGATCTGACTCTGTAGCATTATTGTAGATGTTGGAATTGATGAAAGAGATTAGCTGATTCTGTTGAAGCCGATGAAGGGGCTGCCCTAGTTGGGATAAAAGAGCAGGTAGAGAAATACAAGTCTCATTAGTCGCAGCTTGTACAAACGTATTAATATTATGGCCAATCTAATTTAAGACTTCACCAACTAATGGCAAGCTATTGTTATAAATAAATGATGAAAGCAATTCTTAAGGCTCTCTCCAAATTGACATGATAGCAGTAATACATGGGTTGTACTTTGCAAGCACTTATGAGTCTTTGAAATTCATTTTCACTAAGCTAAGGTAATGTCAGTGGAATCGATGGCACGTTTTTGCTCAATTACATATCATGGTGCACTTAGACATACATTGAGCCACTGTGCAATCATCTTTAAACATGTTGCATCATAATATGATGCCAAATTATGTACTTTAAAGTACAATTTTGCATGATTTATACAAGGACCTCAGCCTTAGGAGATTATTGCATTGCCCTTTCCCATCTTTTCCTCCTGAGCTAGGCCTGGGATGTAAACTTTTAAATAGGGATTTTATTGCATGCCTCCATGCCCAGACAGAAAGCATCTCATACCAGATCATGGCATCCTACACCCCATCAAGACAGGTCTAGATAGTTGTTATTAGGTGCCTTAGATCTCATTCCTTCTTGACCCATGCCAAGAGAAAGGCAGGATAGAAAATAAGCCAGTGTAGTGCAATGGTTTGAGTGTTAGTCTAGGACTTTGGGAGATAAGGGTTCGGATCCCTGCTTGGCCATGGAAGCCCATTGGATGGCTTGGTCAAGTCACACACTTAGTCGGATAAGAAGGCAAAAGCAAACCTCCGCTTAACAAATCTTACCAAGAAAACCCCACGATAGGATTGTCTTAGAGCCAGCGTAGCTTAGTGGTTTGAGTGCTGGACTACAACTCTGGAGACCAGGGTTGAATTCCTAGCTTGGCCACGGAAACCCAGTGGGTGACCATGGGCAAGTCACACTCTCTCAGCCTCAGAGGAAGGCAAGGGCAACCCCTTCTGGGCAAATCAGATGCTCTCAGCCTCAAGGGAAGACAATGGCAAGCCTACGCTGAACAAATCTTGCCAAGAAAGCTCCATGCCTTAGGGTCACCATAAGTCTGAAACACCTTGAAGGCTCACAACACTACAACAAGGATTGTCTCAGAGTCCCCATAAGTCAGAAGTGACTTGAAGGCACACAGCAACCAAATAAATACATAGTTCCATCTGTCTGTTTTGCACTGCATTTTATGGTGCTGCATTGCTTCATGTTTATTCATTTTTTATTGCTGTGCCCGATCCCAGTGATGAATTGCGATTTCAGCCATGTTACCGTTTTCTTTTGTTTTTTTTAACAGTTGTACAATGCCTTGGGAACTCGCTTGATGAAGGGTTTACTAAGGATTAAAAAGCAGTCAGAAAGAGGAATGCACAAGGAGCCGAAAAGCATATTAGCAGAGCCGAGAAGGGGAGGCAACTGGGTCCATGAATACGTGGTGCAAAATGAGCTTTGTACACCATACCGCCCACCTTTCTGCTCAGCAATTTGGCTCACGTTCTTATTGCAAAGCGTGATGCATTTCTCCAAATCCCTTCTGCGGCTGATTACTAAGCACCTGTTGAATCGTTGCCTCGGGCAAACATTTCTCCAAGTTGGCACCTTTCATTGTGAGCTAGTTGTTCTTTTAGGGGGTAACTATGAGAAAATCTTTTGCTGAAACGCTATTGTGGGAGCAGAGAGCATCATCAGAGTGGCAGCATGCCACACGGATCTCACTCTGAACAGCTGGTAGGGATGTTCCTTTGAAGCTCCTTTGTCTGCTTCACCAACACACTTAATCCTACATTATGCAAAACCTGCTTTCCTATGAAGCTGCTGGGTACGCTACAGCAAAAGTCACTCACTTCTGCAGGGTGTGCAATAACATTCAAAATCTACACAACAGTGATACCTTTGTTCAACCCAAAATGCACAAAGATATCGCTGGAGGCCAATTGTAACCTATGGCAACTATATCATAGCATTTTCTGGGTGGAATTTATTTGGAGGTTTGCCATTGCCTTCCTCTAAGGTTGAGAGAGTGTGACTTGATCAAAGTTATCCAGTGGCTTTCTGTGGCTGAGGGGGAATTCAAACCTTGGTCTCCTAAAGTCCTAATCCAACATTCAGACCACTACATCACATTGCCTTCTCTTTGTATTATAATGGCGGGGCAGTATTTTCTTTTAAATCATCTTCTAAATGGGATTGAATTTAATCAAATTTTAAAAATGGACATGGGACAGCCTCTGCAAAGATCAGATTAGCTGTTTTCACTTTTTCCCAAGCTTTCTTTAAGTTTCAAATTCTTTCCCCTGGGTTTAGGAAAAGGTTTGCAAAATTGGGCAAGTTCTTATTGGGTGGAAAAATCCCAACCAAATGAAATTCCCAACCATCTGCAAAGGCCAAATGGTAGAGGAACAGCTATCCTCTGTATACAGAGAACCATGTTGTATCCCGTCAGGGATGGGAATTGTGGACTCTTCCAGATGTTGCTGGACTACAACTCCCATTGGCCTTATGCAGAATAGTGAGTGTGGTGAGGATTGCTTGGAACTGCAGTCCAATGACATGGGAGCACATGATTCCCACCTCTGCTGTGTATCCCAGGTCTATTCGCATCAGATATTCACACATCTGAGAATGTGCATTTTTAGAAAATGTCAGTGGGGGGAACCCAACATGGATTATCATTATCCCATGTTAAGTACGGCCCGATACATACTGCCAGAAAGCGGCATCCAGGTGGCGATTCTAGGTTAGGGACAACACACCAACCACACGGTCCCTAACTCTAGCACACCAATGGCGCACTCGTGACGTCCGCAAGGCATTCGAAGAAGAACCCGGGTTTTCAGGGTTCTTTTAGGGATGGAGGGATGCTGCACAGTTTGGCTGCTGTGGCGTTCCTCCAGAGGAAAACCCGCCACCTCCAGTCCACTCTTTTGGGGCGGTCTGTACTGCACCTAAATTTTTGACAGCCCCTCACCAAACTTAATCAAATGCATTCAAAGCACATGTGAACAACAAAGATTCAACCCAGATTCTACCTGGATTATTTTCACCGTCTGAATACCCCTCATTCCCCTTACAAAGAAGAGAGAGAGAGAGAGAGAATGGAGGTGTTTAGGTTCTTCTCTCTGTCCCTTTTTTCTCATCAGCAAATAGGACGCTTTTTCCACTGTTGCAATTTCCTCTCGCAGATGCAAATATTTGCTTTCTATTATCGCCGTTTCATCTGCGCCTCCTCTAGCGCCATAAACACAGACGTCGGCACAGTTTTCCCTGCTTAGGAGTACATCTAGATTAATTTGTATTTGGAAAGCTTTAAATGAAATATTTTAAAAAAAAGACTAGACAGAGATAAAGCATCATAATCCAGTCCTGGGCTGAATTCCAATGAAATTATTGGGACGGAGGCGGGGAGCAGGGAGAACGATGGAACGATGGTTGGCAGGAGTTTGACAAAGAGAAGGAACACACATCAAAGCAATAAGCAATCACTCCATCCATTCCTTATTAAGATTCAAGCTCCATCCACAATGCTCTGGCAACAATTTCCATCACAGGCAAACACTTCACAAAGGGTTCCTGTTCATTTCTCTTTATGGGTATATGTTTCAACCACGCTGTTGCCAATGCCCTGGGCCACTGTTGCCAATGCCCTGGATTTATGCATAAGCTAAGTATGCTATAGCTTTAGGGCCTCTAAATACTGGAGGAGGGGATAGAAACACCCGCAGATCAATCTTTTCGAAACAATGCTCATCGTAGGAGTAAATGACATGGAGCCTCTTAAATCTGGTGCAGCTTTAGACTGTGGTGGATGCACAAACAGAGAGGTGCAAAATGACCTCCCAAATGGGAACTGAAAGGGGTGCAAAATGACATCCCAAATGACAATTCTGCACTCCTCAAACATGAAAATAGAATTAAAAGTATTTACAGAGAGCCATAATGGTTTGAGCGTTGGACTACGACTTTGGAGACCTGGGTTCAATTTCCAGCTTGGCCATAAAACCCATTGGATGACCTTGGGCAAGTCACACTCTCTCAGCCTCCGGGGAAGACAATGGCAAACCTCCTCGGAACAAATCTTGCCAAGAAAAGCCCGTGACATGTTCGCCTTAGGATCGCCGTAAGTCGGAGACGACTTGAAAGCACGCAACACACATGCAATATCAAAACAATTCACCTTCAAGTCAAAAGAGTAAAATGCAGTTATGAAGATGAAAAAGCTCTTTAAAATTGACTTAAAACAGTACAGCATCCCCAGCCCATTCTTTTAAAACTTTCTGTTTTAAAAGGAGCCAAAATGGTGCCGGGGTTAAATGCAGCTACTGCAGCCACAAGGTTGTAAGTTCGATCCCAGGGGCTCCAAGGTTGACTCAGCCTTCCATCCTTTCGTAGGTCGTAAAAAGCCGTACCCAGCTTGTTTGGGGCAATTGGCTTACAGATTGTAAACCGTTTGTTCACTATGAAGCGGTATAGAAATGTAAATGCTATTGCTACTGCTAAAAGCCTGTCTGTATTAAAAGGCTTTAGCCTGGACAAGGAGAGTCAGGGCCGACTCATATAGAAAGATGCGGTCTCCCAGATAGCCTGGACCTGGTCCATATAGGACTTTATAGGTCATAATAACTAACACTTTGAATTGTGTCCGGCACCCTTAAGTGTGGAAAGAATGGAAGCCCAAGTCAAGACAAACCCATTTTTGACATTTAGAAAGCTTATCTCATCAATCTTTGTTGGTTTTCGCTGGGCTACTTTGGAATTCTGCTCTGGGAAGAAGATAAAATACATTGTGGAGATAGGAGACATTAATCCACATCGATTTTTTTCCCCACTCATTCACATACGAAGCATGTTTGAGCCTCAAAACCCCTATGGGTCTCACCCAAACGTGCTCAGATCAGTTTCAGATGTCCTGGAAGTTTTTCCCAGGCTCTCTGTCTCTAAGTGCCGAAAGTAATTTTTTTAAGCGACTAGATATTGTTGGAAGATACACCCAGAAACATCCATAGCATTGTTTCCGCTTTTGCACTACTTTTGAAAAGAAAGGTTGTTCTGTGCTGTGCGCCTTTAAGTTGTTTCTGACTTATGGTGACTCTGGTGAATCTATCATAGGGTTTTCTTGGCAAGATTTGCCAATATGATGGCAGTTGGAACATGGAGCAGTAGCTGCGGTGCCAAGGCACAATGGAGCTATGCCTGGCAGGAACGGCAACTGGAGCATGGGGGAAGGATCTCTCACCAGATGCTGGGCAAAAGCTGTACTTGGCTGCTCTTTTCCCGCTCTGAGGCCAAAGCAATGACCTCTAATTTCTAAATTTGGGATTCCAAGCACTTCTTCTTAAACAGTGCGCCCCAGGATTCCATGGGATGTTGCCCTGGCAGTTAAAAATGGAAGTCTCTTGCCGTAATTGTGCGGCAGGAAAGGACCCCTGGAGATGCTGCGGTTGAATCTTTGACCTTCTGCTCACAAAGTGGTGCTCTGCCACAGAAGTACAGGCCTCCCCTTGAAAAAGGACATCTTGATCTTTCACCATTCAGGCGAAAGCAAGAATGAGAGAATGCCAATAATCCCTGACATTTCTTCCTCAGATCTACTGAAACCTGCTTTGCTTTGTTTTGCTTTGTTGCCTTCATTGGTGCCATCTCTCCTGAAATCCTTAGCACTGTAGTTCTGTGTGATAAAAATTGTCTCTATGCTATATATCTCTATCTATCTATCTATCTATCTATCTATCTATCTATCTATCTGAAAGCAATCCTGCAGGGCTATTACCATTCATTCCCCCCTTCAATTCCTCCCTTTTCCTCAAGGTTATAAGGCATATTATAGCTTCAGGGTTTAGAAGTGGTGTCTATTAAAATTATCTGCCTTTTTACAAATGCAAAGTGAATGTGCCCATAATCTTGAAAGCAATTGTTGCTGAGAAAGGAGAGGGTTCAGGAATGAGAAAAACCCAGCAATGTAGATTGATTATTTTTGCACGTTTAAATATTCATTGGTAGAGTAACTGGAGAGAAACTCAGAATGTATCTGAAGAAGGAGGTTCAAGTCTACCAAAGCCGATGCCAAAAATTTAAAATAGCAAAAAATAAATGACATTTAAAATAAATTTCCACAATGTAGAAATACCTTCTCAGTCCTTTCGTGACAATATTTGATCGGCACAGGCTTTCAGTCCAAACATCCGACAAGCCATCACCAAATGTTGGCATCTTGTTGACTTGGAAGAGTATATGAAATTCTGTGTTGTTGTTGTTTCAATTGTATCTATATTGTTTATAGTTATTACTTTAACACAGAGTGGTGGAGATGATAGAATTTAAAAGATTTCTGTCTCCAAGTTTTCATTTACAAGACTATGCACAACCCTGTCTAGAGGAAAGAGAAAGGAAAGCGTTGGCAATGAAACTTGTTTGGTTATCAGGGAATCAAATGATGGATGACATTGCCACTCTCCGAATCAACATGTCAACCCAAGTTTAAACTTTAAACCTCCTTATTGAGATGCCGCTGCTGCAGCACAAGAGAGAAAAGCCAGAGGTTTGGCTTTCTCCTGAGGTGCATACGGACGAATATGAAAAAAGTCAAGCTGGCAGAGTGCAAGGGGGTGAAAACAGAATGGGTTGTGTGTGCAATTCTCTCATTGTCTTTGGAATGCAACTCCCATCACCCTTGGCCACTAACTGTACTGGCCAGACCTATGAAAGTTGAAGTTCAAGAACAGCTGGAGTGCCAGTACTAGACTAGAAGGTTTGGCTTAGATGTGGGGGGGACCATGATTCAAATGCTGGCTCAGATCACGGGGATTATAAAGCCTCAATGCCCACCACTAATTTGGACAGCAGTTTGGACTACTGCAGTCCAGAAGGAAGAGGAGAAAGTGGGAAAAGAAGAAATGCAACAAGAGGAGCAAGAGGAGCAAGACGAAGAGGCGGAAGAATAAGAAGAGGAGGAGGAAGAGGGGGAGGAGGGAAAAAAGGAAGGATAGGAGGAGGAGGAGGAGGAGGAGGAGGAGGAGGAGGGAGAATGGAGGAAGAAGGGGAGGAGAAGGAAGAACAGGAGGAGGGGAAGAAAGACAAAGGAAAGGGAGAGAAGAGGAGGAGGAGAAAGAAGAGGAAGAGGAAGAAAAAGGAGGAAGAAGAAGAAAAAGAGGAGGAGGAAGAGAGGAAGAGGGGAGAAGGAGGAAGAAAAAGAGGGGAGGAAGAGGAGAGGAGGGGACAAGGAGGAGGAATGAAGACGAGGATGGGAAGAGGAAGAGGAGGAGGAGGAAGGAAGGAAGTAGGAGGAAAGGAAGATGAGGAAGAAGAGGGGGAAGAAGAGAGAGACGAGGAAGAGGAGGAAGAAGAGTTCAAAACTAGTGTGGGGTTTATTAATTGTGTAGACAACCCCCTTAGTTTCTGTTCCTCGAACATATATGGAGTAATTCCATTACGTCTTTGTGTTCCACAGGACTTTACAAAGCTACATCATGTAAACACAATGGTTACCTTCTGTGAAGTGGTTCCTCATATCCTCCCTTTATTAGCACCCCTTAACGAAAGCCCTCCCTCGATGGGAACGCAGGCATTCCTATTTCTAGCAAGACCTCACTGGAGGGATGCAATTTTAATTACAACTGGCTGCATTTATTTGATTTGATTTGGTTAAAAAAAAAAGACAGCCATCTAATCAAGTTTAAATGAAATGCCTTTTTAAGGACATGTTAATTTTCATATTCTCAGGCATATGAGGCACTGGCAATATGATATTTATTAGAAGTTGGCCTCTCTCTTTTCTGTCTCCGCCATGAAAGGAAAAGAAGGAGAGCAAATCTGGGAACGGGAGACCTAAATTAAAAGTCAAACTGATCGCACCTTTCCGAATTAATATCTTCCCCCTGTTTTGAGTTGCACAGAAGATAACTCAAGGGATGAATAGAATAAGAGACATTCACAAGGCATGCCAGCCATATTAAATAATATAAGAATGGATGCATTTCCTATCAGGAGCCCAAAGAAAGTCTAGAATTTAAGAGGTGTATCTTAATGTATATGGCTTAGCTTTCCCCATGGTTAGGAGAGAGGCATGCTTATGAAGGGGCAAGGAAGGAACAAGCAAAGCCTCCAGGAAAAGCAACAACTGAGTTCTCCTCAGGACATAGTCTACTTAAAAGCACATCCCGGTGGTAGCGAGCAGCTTACAAAATCCTGATGATCTAAATTAAAACCAACATAACATGAAGTAATGCATCAAGGCCCCAGAAGAACAACGATCCAGTTGCAACCCAACGGTTCCCTTTCGGGAAAGGGATGTCTGTTGATTTTTCAGCTACGGGAGCTAGCAGTTCATTTTTGGTGTCACTTGATAACTGGGAATCTTGGGCGGAAAGCCGACATCCCCTCAGCACAGCGTAAACATCTACAAACGATATACTACATACCCCCAAGCAGAGTAGCAACGTTGTGCAAAACTGGACCATGACTGATGCACAAAGCACAACTGCAATGCACAAGGTATGATGTGCATCCACAATACATGGGACGCGGTGTGTTACTGCACAATGGGCAACTTTAACACACAATGCCCAGTCACAATGTGCAAAGACAAGGCACCGAAGAGCAGATAGCAACACCTCTGCAGAATAACATCCATTGTGCAAAAGTGGCTTGTCGGTGTATGTCCCTAACTGAATGCTCTGTGTTTTGGAATGAGATATCCACCAAAGCTTGGAAAGGACCACATCCTTGGATCTGGAGGGTTGATGGAAAGAAGGCAGAGAGAGAACATTTATACAGTGCAAGAGACATAAAGAGTAAGCTGAAAGAAGCTAGCAGGTGTCTGATGGGACGGTGGCTTTGAGAGCTTCCCAGTTTGCTTTCTAAATGCAATGGGTAAGGGGAGAAAATCTTCTGCCCATGTTTGCACCTATTTGCTTGTTGTGGCACCTGAGGGCTCTCATGTCAGTGGGGAGGTGCATCCATGCCAGGTTTCAGTCTAAACTTTAAAGGAGCTGTTGGAAGGTATTAAACCCTGTCCTCAAAATAGGGTCAACAGCTGGACAGGTCCTTTGAAGTCCCATTGGGGACTAAAATCCAGACGGAATTCACTGTCCCTGAAGAGAGTAGATTTGGCAGCCACCACTATCATGCACTTGCCAACCTGCCTGTCTTTCTTCTTGTCAAAAAATAACTGGCACAGGCACCTCACTATTACCTATAGAGTTATAGTCCAACAAGCATCTGGAGGACTGCATGGTTCCTGTTGTGCATTGCTAGTTGGCTATTGTGGTAGAACAGAGGAGGCAAGGCTGAAGAGGTAGATTACAGCAGAGAGAAGAGAGGCAATGGGAGAGAGATGGAAGGACTTACTGGGCACTTTAAGTCACTTATTCCTCACTCCAACATAAAGTTACATAACTGCCTATAGTTTTGTAGTTCTGCACATGTGACACATGCACAAACACACACCGCTCATGCACACTTACATTTACACAATGGTGCAGTGTAAATTGTGGCGTGCAAGAACAACCTCTATAGTAACATACCCCAGGGAGAATCCAAAAATATAGGTGGTTGTGTTGATCTAAAATTGTGCTAGCGTGTTGTCATCCCCACCAGGAGCAGGGCTTTTCTAAAGTTGCCAGCTCAGAACCAAGCCACCTTAAAACACCTTGGTTTACCGCAGGGATAGGTCATAACAATACGTTGTTGGAAAAATCAATTTCCTTTCCAGCTATTTTTGGGAACTGCAGCTGAATTCAGAAGGAACAGAGGAGTCCAAGGGGGATGGCAGATGATCCTATAGTTCCTACTCACAAAAACCTTGGGGCATAGATGGTGTGATCCCTGATTCCACTACGCAACTGCATTTATGTCCCTGGATGGATATTGGACTAATCCAAGAAGGAAATTACTTCTCTTCTTTACACTCTTCTTTGACTCTGGTATTATGCACATATTAAAGGTGTGCACAAAGTTAATTAATCCTTTACCATGTCTGCTGAGAAACGAATGCTCAACTTGGTGCAAAAAATAACACATTATTGTGACAGTCAAATGTTCAACACTGCTCTTAGAATAGAACATTTTGTGGAAGTGACAGGATGAATTCTCAACAACGCCTGAGCTTTGCAGATCAGCTGCTTTTGACAAATGCATCCACCTCCTGAAAAAGTGATCAAATGACTAAGGCAAAATGGCTCATTTTTCATGGGGAATAGAATGCTCTTATTTCATCCAGCCATCATAATCGCTGTCTAAATCGGTAGAAAGAAGAGGAACATGAAACATTTGTGCGCCAGAGTTAGGCCAAGCATAAGAGAGTTCTCTCCTCTGTCTTATAAAAACTTGGCTGCGTAGATCCAACTGTATCTAAAGCTAAGGAATGTCTTTCTCTAACTGACTATGTAATATAATAAAAACTACCATAAAATCCTAAACACATCTGATTCTGGCTAAGCTAAGAAGGACCAGACTTGGTTAGCATTTGGTATGGAATACATACCAAAGGATCTCCAAGCAGGTCTTGGAAAGAATCCTGCTTGAAACCCAGTGGATGCTTAATGCTAGTGTGGCCCAACACATTTTCAAAGCTCCCCTCCCATGCTCATTGCAACAGCTATATAAACAGTGACCAAAAAAGTAGGGAAGGGAAACTGAAACTGAAGCGTGTGCCAATTTTTACCATTCCTTCTCTTCTTTGTTCTTGCTGGTGCTGCTATGGCTCACATGAAAAAGAAACGGGGGACATTTTTTCCCCAACGCTCATCTTCCAACTAAATCCGCTGCTCTTTCAGACACTTGTCTCTTCTCCGTTCTACAAAAGGTGACACTTTCGAGCAGCCTTTTCTTCCCCCTGCGCTGCCAGTTTGAGGCACCCTTTAAAGCAACTCAAGTGGCCTCTGATGTGAATGCTCAAGGTCAGTCCGGACCATGTTCCAAGTGACTTGGTCTCGGCATAATTGGACAAATGGGAGCCTTTCTCCGGCTTGTCTAAAGGGATTTTGGAGGGAACAAGATGTAGCCCTCGCTAGAATCACATATTTATCAGGGAGGACTGGTGTATGCATCACTCTAGAGGAAAAGCCAGGGAGCTAGCGATGACAAGCGAAATGTGTACAAGTGTGTTCATACACATGGGCACACACAACACATATGAGAGAGAAAGAGAATTATATTGAGAGAGAGAGGGAGAGATCTTGAACACTGAAAGAACAGTATGCACCTAATGGAATTTTATAATCCTGTATTTAATAAGACATCTATTTCCAAACTAAATAATAGATGTCATAGCGAATGCATCATAAAATTTAATTCGATCTTCTGCCACAGTGTCTTTGATCTTAGCATACTTCTCCATCCGGTTGGGAATTGTCTGGACCTCCAGATGCTGCTGAACCTCTCAACATAGAGCTGATGAAAGTTGCAATTCAAGAATATCTGATACACCACACAGTTCCCGGCTCTGGGCCACATCCTTTTCTAGCACAAGACCAAGAAACACATAGGTTGGATCATGAATGGTCGTGGTTGTAATGGACAGTGATGCCACATCTAAAATGTCTGCCCATGGTTGGTACAAACACAGCTCTCAACTTAATTTCTTGCTTTCTCCAGGTGACAACTGTGTGCTTCTATAGTAGCTTCCCTTGACTTGGCACCTTTCTTTAAAAGTATAACTGACCATTGCTTATTCTGGTCCAGGAACTGTATGGGATGAAGAAATTAGCAAGGTTTTACCAGGTGCCCATAAGGTGAACATCATAGACACAAGCAACGCTTCTCTGAAAAGCTATCTTATAATAAAGTTTTAACCTCTGATATCTCGGTCTTCTTCCAACTTCTTTCTCCCATCCCTAAAGGAATACTACGCTCTTCAAAGGAAGCAGCGTTTCTTCTGGCCAGATGATCATAAGGTGGGTCACCATCATTATCCAGAGGCATCCCACCCCAATTAGCCTTCCCAGTTCCTTCCCTTTCACTTGCTTCTGCCAATTCTTTAATTTGATTCTCCCAGAGATAATTAACGATCCTCTTTCAGGAGCAGCAGGATCGCTCAACAGATCTATTTTTCTGTCAAATAAATACTTCATTAATTCCCCTGAAGAAGTCCTTCATCTCCCCTTCAAAAGAAGCCCAGTTCTCCTAAACAGATGAGGTTGCTCCAAGTTTGGCGGAGACCCGAGGCTGCAATGTGCCACAGTCTCCTCTCACTCACTTGGTTCTGAAAAACAAGCAAGAGCTCCCAGATAAAACTCTCTTTTCAGCTGACTCTCACACATCATAGGCTCCCGTCACCACTCTTTAAATTCCTTGGTTAGGAAGGAAGATCATATTTACTATGTATATATCTATCTACTATTATCTGTGTCTGGTTCATTCATAACTGTCCTTCCAAAATCTAAGCTCTCCTACCTCAAGTCTATGGGCCAATCACACCAGTCAAAATAAAGTTGCTTCAGGTCATTTTGGAGGTATGCTGTTTAAATGACACATGCATCTTAAGAGGCCAGAAGTTGTGCCAAAGTTACGCTGCAATCTATAGGATTGGAGCATAGCTTTGACGCAGCTTCCAGCCTCTTAGGACGCATGCATCATTTAAACATCATACCTCCAAGTGACCCGAAGCAGCTTTATTTTGGCCTGTCTGTTCAGACTATATGTAAGCTGCCATGGCTGCATCCTGTGGATGTTTGGGATTTGTCATCTGGTGAAGTATTAGAGCTCTCTGGCAGAGAATTGTAAACTGCGAATCCCAGGACTCCAGAGGATGGAACCATAGCAGTTAAAGTGGAGTCACAGTACTATAACCATGTAGTGAAATGTACGATTCAAACAACAGCAGGAGGAGCACTCTCCCTTGGCTTTTGCTCAGGAATGACAGGGCGAGTGGAAGAGCATATATGGGCTGGCAGAAAATGAGATGGGTTTGCTATCATTCCAACTTCAATCCCGAAAAAAGCCTCAGCTCTGCCCATCACGTTTTCTGAAAATAGAATGCAGCAACAGATGTTTGGGAACGACATCAACAGACATCTGTTCACATTAGAAATGTTAAATCCTTCCTCCTTTCTCTGGTCTGGTCAAAGTCCATGCATTGCCCAAGTATTATTGGACTTCAGATCTAAAGGGAGCCTATTGGGCTACATAGTTTAGAGGGTGATATTCGCAACATAGCTTCTGATCCATTTGCACCAGAGTTCTGTTTATGTGTAGAAAGGCCTTTTTCTCTCTCCTCCAAACATGCCCTAGGATCTCTGGACACAAAGAGGAGGTTTATATGGGAAAGGGATTTACTCTGGGAGAGAAGCATATGTCCGTTTAGATTCCGTTATGTAACTAAATTGGTGTTGGGGGGCTCAGGATTACTATGTGCAGGGAAATCAACAGTTGTAAACAAATGGACAGCGTTGACGGGAGCAACTCAAATGAGTACAGATTGTTGGATGTGAACCAAATTAGGAAGGAAACTGGCATGGCTGAGTGACAGAGGATGGGTTTAGTCCCTGGGATTGCCCTTTCGAAAGATGGCAGTGAGTCAGTGATGGGTGAGATGTCCTCAGCCTGTGACCAGAAAGAAAACCACCCCTAGACAGAATATATAAGAACAGAGGAAGAGCACCACTGGGTCAGACTATTGGCACCTGGGGGCTTCTATCATCTACCTACCTATCTATCTATCTATCTATCTATCTGAGACAAGTGGCAACCAGTGGCTTATATTGTCTGTCTGTCTGTCTGTCTGTCTGTCTGTCTGTCTAGCTCAAACCAGTGGCAACCAGTGGCTTCTATTATCTACCTACCTGCCTGCCTGCGTATCATCTGTCTATCTATCTATCTTTCTAAGTCCAGTGGCAGCCTGTGGCTTCTA
>NC_056529.1:29880207-29886211 GCF_019175285.1 Sceloporus undulatus
CTATCTATCTATCTATCTATCTATCTATCTATCTATCTATCTATCTATCTAAGACCAGTGGTGGCCTATGGCTTCTACAATCTTGTCTGTTGTCTGTCTGTCTGTGTGTCTGTCTGTCTAAGACCAGTGGCAGCCAGTAGCTTCTACTTACTATCTATCTATCTATCTATCTATCTATCTATCTATCTATCTCCTGACCTCTGTCACAAGATCTCAAGATGGCATACAAGTTGAACATTTTAAAATGATGAAAATAATTTGAATAGACTAAAAACAATATGAAACACAATTAATCAGTTAATAACAGGTTTAAAAGAGGACAACGGTTTTAAATCATGCTCTGGGCTGAATGCTGAGTGGGCTGTAGCAGGTAGACCATGGGTCCTGGAAGTGTTGCAGCATGCATTTGCATCCAAAACGGTTACACTGCACTGTGCCTTACACAATATTGTCCAGAGAAATGTCTCCTTTATCTTTTACACACCACACAATAGTAGCACTTTGATACCACCTTCTGCCATGGCTCCATTTTATGACACCCTGGTATTTTTTAGTTTAGCGAGCTTTTAAAAATGCTGTGCCAGAGACCATTAGCACACCCATGGCAGGAGGGAACCCTGGCGGTTATTAAGTGATATCCACCTGTTATTATTGCATAGTATGAAAGAGATCTTCAGTGATATTCCCAGGAATAATTTGACACACTTCCATCATCTCCTTCATTGGTAGCTTCCCCACCCCAAGGCCTCAGCTAAATAGCTAAAAAAGGACTTTTCTTCATAGAGCTGTTGCTCCGTTCCTGGGTTAGGTGAACCACTTGCCCAGATCTTTAAAGTGAATGCAGGACTTAAACACACATACCCCTCTGTGCTGCGCATCTCACTCCAGAGAGCCAAAGGATAGATGAATCCTGTGCGCTCCAGAAGCAAGACTTAACTGTAAGCAGCCTTGCTATCGGTGTTCTCCACCAGCAGCTCCACCATCCTGAATAAAACATGAATGGTAATTTATTTAGCAAGTAAGTCTTGGAGAGGGTGGTGTGTTGTTTTATTCCCATGGTTTTCACTTATATACATTATCTAAAATGAAGCCTGCTTTCTGCTTGGCGTGTGCTGGCATTTTGACACTGGCGAGTAAGGGATCCGGGGAGGTTTTCTTTATAACGTCGAAAATTGTTCTCAAGCAACGTTGTTGTACATCTCCTTCCCTCTTTTACCAGCGACTAGTAAGCTCTGAGGAGGATCTCAGATATGCATTCAAATCAATGATTTATTTTGCAATCCATTTATATCCTATCCTGTCTCCCACCCCATTAGAGTCTCTCAGTTCATATCTAGCAAAATGCCTGCTCTTATGATGGGCAATGGAAGAGGACAGGAGTGTAACTAGTATTAGATAGGGACCGGCTTTAGAAAGTCAGAGCCTCACGTCTCTGTCTGCTCCCCAAACATCTGTAATTATTGAACAGGGTACTGTTAGCAAACAGATTATCAGTGGTTGGTCTTTAGATTAAAACAAACCAGTCTCCCCTAATTTTCCAAGACATGTAAGCCAATGTATTTTTTTTTTAAAACAACGTGGAGACAGATGAATAACAGCATCAAAGCAATTGAAATTGCACAACAAGGTGACCCAAATAATTTGTCAAGGGCCCATGAATTACAGGAATCTACCGTGCAAGTTAATGAGCGTATGCAAATAGAGCTCTGTTTACATTTATCTCCTTGCTCAAATTGCTTTAAAGCATCAAGAAACATCTGACTTTGTCAGAGCTTTGTAGGAGAGAGGCGGGGAGCTGGGGAGGGCCCTTTGCAGATTTGAATATAAAGGCCTGTTGGGATTATGGCTTTCCATCAGTGTCCTCATCTCCAGAGACTGGCACTAAATGCTGGATCATAGGACTTTACGAGGTTATGCTTTGCTTTCCATCTCCAGATGAAAATGGAAGAAGGTTTACAACACCCAGGTCATAGAAACAGGGACCATAGCCTTGTTCATAAATGAGCTTTCCTAACTGCTACCACCATTGCATACCTGCCAACTGCCCCAATTCGGCAGAAACAGATCCCATTAATCCTCTGTTGTCCCATTTTTCAGCTTCCTTCAAATTGTCCCAGTTTCTCTATCCTCCTGCTGCTTTGTCCTCTGCTTACTTCAATGGGTATAAAGTCAGTTCAAAGTGCAAAACTAGTTTGCATCCAATGCAATTGTGGGAAGAGAAGGGGGTGAAATCTTACCCTTCCCAATAGGTTTAGGCAAAAGCAAACTGTGCCAGCCTCTCCTTGCTTATGTGTTCTTCCTTCTTGGTCGCTTTTGTCATCTTGACCACACTCTGATGTTGCTTACTGGTTTTCATCTACTACAGCAACACATTCAGCAATGGCTACTGGGACCCACAGAACCAGAGAAAAGGCAGATGAAGCTGTCCTCTAGGGCTATTTGTTGCCCAGACTTACTCTGCTGAACATATTCTCTGAGCAAAGGCTGCATCCACACTGTAGAAATAATCCAGTTTCACACCACATTAACTGGCATGGATCAATGTTATGGAATTCTGGGATTTGTGGTTTATTGTGGCACCAGAGATCCTACTATTGTATTTCTCTTGAAATGACAGCAACAATCCCTGAAATTTTGTCATTACATTAAATTAGCCAGAGTAGATTTTATAAATCCTTTTTGGTTGGCCATTGGTTTTTAAAAAGTGACGTGGTCCATGGCCACTAAAGTAGCTCTCCTTCATCTTGTGTAGCTGATGCCCTGAGAATTAAGCCCCCCCGCCAGATGGAAGCCCAGAAAGCAAAAGCAACTTCAAAAAGAAATATTGAAGATGAGTTCGGCTGCGGAACCTGAACTGCCTGCCAAAGCATCTTTGGCATGTCACTTTGGAGAATGGCCATAGCAGAATGGAAGCGCATGGCTTAGCAAACAGGTTGCTGGTGTCAACATCTGGGCAAGAGGACTAAAAATGGGGTGAGAGTTGACATTGCAAAGAAAAGCCGAGATCTCTTCCAGTTACTGCATAAGAGGAACGCAGTGTTACATATATGCCTTGCTCTGCTTCATAATTGATAGCGACTTGAAAAATTAATTTACTTGCTAATGAGCCTATCTGGTGGGAAAGCAGAGGGGAGCCTGAGAGGACCTAGAAACAAATGCAGCTATGTGGTATCATCCCATTGTTCCTGCTGAGTAATTCTCTCTGCGTGGGCAAAGCCAACAACAGCGGGGAAAGCTGGTGCAAATTACTGGGTAGCTTGCAAAGGGACCCAAGGCCCAACTATGGGCCTGGACAGACAGGCCAGAATAAAGCTGCTTTGGGTCACTTTGGAGGTGATGCATGTGTCCTAAGAGGCCAGAAGCTGCGCTCTAGTCCTTAGGACTGGAGCATGGCTTTGGTGTGGCTTCCAGCCTCTTAGGACACATGCATCATTGCCTTAGGCAGCCCAGAAAGAGTGCAAGAGAGCAATACAACACTGATCACATATCCTCTGGAAACGTTGTTAGTTCATCCTTCAAAATTTATTTATTGATAGTATTTATACCCTGCTCTACAGCTGGAAAGGCTCTCGAAATTGCTTATAAATCAATTGCAAAAAGGCAAAACAATCTCTGATGCAAGACTTATAATGTTAAAATAAAAAAGACATAACACATAAAGAAAAGGAGAGAAGGAAGGGAAAAGAAAAATATGCACGCTCAGAGGCTGCATCTGCACTGCTGAAATAATCCAGTTTGACACCACTTGAACTTCTATGGATCAATGCTATGGAATTGTGGGATTTGTAGTTTGCTGCAATTTGAGTCCCATACCAGGGCTGGAAGGAATGGAGCAACGGTTTGTGGATAGTTATGGCCCAATGTCCCACTATCCAAACTTTGTCTGAATGAACTTTTTTGTCTGTGTTAGCTTGGCTGTGTAGTGGTGCTTGTTTACTACGAACCCAGGTTTCTGTTGGCGCTTAAAAATTCAAGAGGCACATTAATTATTACCAAGCGCTGAATGGCAGATGCTGAACGGTATTTAAAGATTACTGGGCCGAGGTAGGTCAGGTTATTTTGGTTTGGCTCTCTGGAACCCCCGGCAGCTCTCCATTAAAGCTGATTAGGCGACAGGAACCAGATTGCCTGCTTTCAACGCGGGAAATTCGTCATATCGAATACCCTTGTTATGTGTGTCAAAGCAAGAGGGAGGAGGGCAGAGGGTCTCGGCCAGTGTAGTGTCTGCCACGTCGCTTGTCAATATTGCCTCCGCTGAAAGAATGGGGCTCCCTCATGCTTCCTTAATGGTATGTCATAGAGAAATATACATTATTAGCCAGCACTGTGCTGCATTAGCTTCCTTGATCATCTCAAGGCTATCTCTAGCAACTAGGGACATTATCGCATGGGACATTGCCATCCTCTGAGGCTGAGAGAGTGTGATTTGCCAAAGGTCACTCAGTAGGTTTATATCGCTGAGTTAGGATTCGAACTCTGGTCTCCAGAGTCATAATCCAATACTCAAACCATGGAGACATTATCAGACAAGGGACAGGAGCAAAACCCGTCCTTATCCCATCCGTGACAGCAATCGCACATAAGACATTCACACACATCCGTGCCGATCTTGTCATTAAACAGCTCTTGAGGCCCTCTTTTTCATTTTGGCGGGTGGCTCAAAATGGGTCCAAACCAGGTTGCTGTTGTTGTTGTTGTGTGCCTTCAAGACTTTTCCAGTATGGTGACCCTAAGGTGAACCTATCACAGGGTTTTCTTGACAAGATTTGTTCAGAGCGGGGTTCGCCTTTGCCTTCCTCTGAGTGTAACTTGCCCAAAGTAATCCGGTGGGTTTCCATGGCTGAGCAGAGATTCGAACCCTGGTCTCCAAAGTTGTAGTCCAACGCTCCAACCACTACACCACGCTAACTGCCCCAGCCATACCTTATATGAACCCAAAGTTATTACTTCTCTAGGAAACTTTCTTTTAGGACTGTGTTGCCTTCCCTTTCTCTCTTTCTCTCTTGCTCCCGTTTTGGAGAGGTGCCATCTGCTTCCATTGCAAAAAGTTTCTTTTAATAAGCCTCTATCTAGATTCCAGATCTTTTCTCCAGCCGTACTTTGCGACCACATGGGCACCGGTATATATTGCAATGGGCTGCCTAAGGTAATGAGCTGCTATTAATATTACCGGAGGGATGGCGTTACCCATCAGCCAGGATGGAGGCAGGAGAAGATGGACAAATCCAGAAATAGTCTCTTGCAGCCTTGGGAAATGTTCCTCCAGGCTTTGGCAGAGGTCAGAAGTTTAAACCATTCTCTTACATTGAAAAATGCTTCTCCTTCTCCCTCTTTCTTTTATGGCCTTTCTTTATTTCCACTTATTTAATTTCCTTTGTTGGGTTTGCAGCTTTCCTGCTGAAATGGCTTCTTATGAGCCTCCATTTTTGCACAGTGCTGACATTGGCAAGGAGAGATGAGGGAGTGAAAGCAGGGACCTCAAAATGTTGTTGGACTGCATCTCCCATCGTCCCTCACCTTGGCAACACTGGCAAGGACCAATGGGAGCTGTAGTCTAACAGCTTCTAGAAAGCCAAAAGTGTTCCGCTTCTGCTGTACTGCAAGCATCCAAGGGACAAACTAGATTTGACATTGATCAAGGCACTGGGCTCTTAGTGGGTCTTTCCCATGCACCATTGACGTCTATGGCTCTGTGGTCTATGTTGTGCTTTTTCCACACCATTGACTTCTATAGGCCTTGCGGAAGCAGTGAATCCCTCAAGAAAGATCATGCTAGCAACTGACACTCGACTTTTTTTAACAAGACATCCCCAAAGGCAAACCAGATCAGAAATGAGCAAGTGTCCATAAGCAAGGACAGTTAGTGTATAGCCGCATAAAATAGAAAGCGAGACACACAGCCCCAGGGTGCATGTCTGTAGCCAAAAAACCCAGTCACAGTGGTGTAGCATTAAATGATGACGTGAAGCCACTCATCCTGACGATCCCTGCAGTCAGACCCTCG
>NC_056529.1:29886221-29914228 GCF_019175285.1 Sceloporus undulatus
ATAATAATAATAATAATAATAATAATAATAATAATAATAATAATAATAATTTATATCCCGCCTCTCTGATACGAATCATACGATCCAGGCGACTTGCAATAATAGTAAACTTCATACATATAAAAATGAATCCCATTATCCCCTCCCTCCCTTAAGCAAAACAACATGGAAAGTTAAAGTAATTTCTCAGAATCCACCAGGAGCATTCTGGGAAATTTAACACAGGCCTTGGCTTGGCCAGAAAGCTGACCTTGTGCCAGGTGACATCAACCTGGTCCCCAAAGTACATTCAAACAGCTAGTTTCCCTGTCCAAGGAGTTTTAAAAAGGCAGACAGACACCACCTTTCTGTCTCCGCTCGATCATTTCGATGCACCAAAATGATTTTATAAGGGTCGTTTGTTTCCACGTCTGGGGAAGGAAGTGATTAGGTTTCCAGTAATTATTGAAGTCCTTTTATTTCTCTGCTTTGCCTGAGAGGATCTATAACGAAAACAAATGCATCCGCGGAGCCGGCACCTGCGACTTTTTGGGGGGCAAAACATAAACCTGACCTTCAGGCAAAGTGGGTGGAAGTCAGACAGCTCTATCCGGAGCCCTGGAGGTTCGGATGATGCAGATCTGTCCTGAAAGGCCAGTCAGACTAATACTGCGGCTGACATCTGTTGTCAACAGCGAGGAAACCATTACCCCCCCACTTCCAAACACAGTTGCAATATTTTTTTTGTCACAGCCAGTCACCAACAAATGTGCCTGCCTAGTCCAACAGAAGCTGTGATATCATTAGCAGAGCTTGGCAACATTACTTTTCCTTTTGCATCTATGACTCCCAAACCACAGGGCCACTGGCTATTGGGGTTATTTGGTGGCAATTATGGTTTGTAACTAAGGAAGCCCATTGAACAGAGGTGGGAATTGTGTGGCCCTTTGGATGTTGCTGGACCGGAGCTCACAACGCTCTTCAAGTAACTTAGAAAGTAACTTGTCCAATGTGGGTTTTCCCCCCATTACTGGAACTATTGGGTGGCTGTTTCTGTTTGTAACTCAGAGAGTCCATTGAACAGAATTGGAAATTGTGTGACCCCCAAAACTCTTCTGCCTGTGCTGCTCAGTATTGCTTCAAAAAAAAATTGGTGAAGCTTTAAAACACTAAATAAAAAATACAAAATAGCAGCAAAGGCAATACAAAAATTATACTACAAAGGATGTACCCTTTCCTCACCCCTCCTAAATGCACAACTGAAAATGCCACTACTTTACTCAAGGTGAAAAGAGCCTATTCCTTAGCCCTGGCAACTGCAGCTCCTCTCTCTTTCTGGAGAGGACTCTGGAGATGAAGGTTCAAATGTTGGCTCGACCATGAAAACTCATTGGGTGACTTTGGGCATGTCACACTCTTTCAGCCTCAAAGGATGGCAATGAAGAAAACCTCAAGATAAGTTCACCTTAGGGTTACCATACGTCAGAAACTACTTGAATGCACACAAAAGCAACACATTCTCAGTTTCAAACTGGAGATTTTCCAAGCCCTACCTAGAGATCCCAAGGCCCAAACGGGGGACCATCTACATCAGGAGAGGGAAACTCCTGTCCCTCCAGAAATTGTTGGACTGCAACACCCAACAGCTCTGGCCAGCATATCCAAGGTTGAGGAATGCTAAGACCTTAAGTCCAACAATATTCTAGAAGACCATATGATTCTCACCATTATTTGACATGCCATGGGCTCTACAATATGTTCTCTACTAATGAGCTATGAGCCATTCAGGCAAAGTTGGAACTACCTTTTTATTCCCTGTTGGAACCAGAGCTATACAACTGTCTCCTTTTCTGCAGCATTCAAGTACTCTTCTTTTCTCAGCAGTACACCAACTACAGAAAACCTAGTATCAAGATGATAAATTAGGATAGGTTTTTCCCACGTTTGGTTCTAAATCCAGGCATTAGACATGCTTTATTTGCTCCCCTTTTGGTTTATGAAGTCTTTTGACTTGATTTATCACCACAAGAGTCACTGCCTTCCAACAAACGTTGCCCACCATCCTTTCAAATCACACGACCCATCCATTCGAAGGAGGCAGCTTTAATTTCTGCCCCACCGTCATCAAAATGTGGAAAAGTCTGGAAGCTAATGAGTCAAGCCCAAATAAAGAGGCTGTGATTCAGAGAGGCATTGCTGCCATGCAGCTATTAAAAATAGAGATCCATTAAAAACAGGCCTGGCATCCCAAACCTAGGACCACAGACATGGTTGGCAACACAGGGATTGCGAGATACAACATTGAAGAGGCAGGTACTCAAATATGGGTGGATATTGGTACATATTGCTTTATCCAACATTCAAATTTGTCATTCCAGACAGACACCCATTTTTACCTTGCCCCTTTTTACTTCCTTGCCCATTCAAGTGCTAAATGTGCCATTCAGGGGCGCTGAACATGGTTTGCTGGGCATGCTGGCATTATTCAAACAGGCTGCCATGGTTACTTGGAAACATTCACTGTAGGGTTGGCCTTCAAAACCAAGCTTTCAGTCCCACATGTGAGAGTGAAGGTAATGCTTCCATCATTGTTCCCAGCACTTCTGTCTCCGGGTGATGCTCTAACCTAGGATTTCTGAATTCGTTATGAGAAAGAAAAATGCATCGTGTCTCTGATTGTGCTAAGTTTGGGAGGAAAAGTCTGCACACAATGCTTTCTGGACCCAGAGTGGATTAGTGGCCATGACACATAAGAACACAATGTACTGGTCAAAGCACAACAGATTCTACCTCAACATTTAACTGAGTTTTAGAGTCACAATGGAGACTCAGAAAACCTCTTATATAAATGAAAGCCTGTGGAAGTGGTTGTTCCAATATCAGTGGGGCATTAAATCTGCTCAGGGTGCTAATCCAGACTTGAAAGGAGTTGCCCAAGGGGCTACACCCAATGCCCTACAATTGGTTCAGAGCTTTTGATAGCTCTTTAAAGTTAGGACTAAACCCTAGAGAAGATTTATTGCCCCACTCACAACCAACAGCATCCACTGAACAAAATAATGGGGTCCCGTCATAAACTGATCTCTACTGTTAATAAGAGGAATGGGAATGCTCCCAAGGATCCTCCCTTCGGATTACCTCTCTAGGTTTTGGCCTTACTCAGAAGTAGACCCAGTGTATGAAGCATCCTCCATTTTGCATTCTGGAGGATGCAAAATGGTGGTCAGGTTGCCATTAGGGTTTCTGCTATTGCTACTTGCTGCAGTAATAATGGTAGAGAAAAATATACTTTTAGGGCAGAGATGGGCAATTGGATGCATATGTTCTTAACCCTTTTATTGGAATAAATGACATTTAAAAGTGATTGACAGGATTTCTGTTATAAGTGGAGCTTGGGAAAAGTTATTTTTTGGGACTACAGTTCCCAGAACTTCATCCATTGGGAAAGTTGTGGAAATTGCTTTCCCTTGCTCTGCTTGCAAACTATTAGGCTGGCTTTGGATATTGATCATATAGAGATGTCCCAGATCAGAAAGGGTTTTGTGTGGAAAAAATGCCTGGGTTACAGACTGAGAAGGTTTTGCAGTAACTCTTAATCCCGAGAAGACATGCATAGAAGTGATCTATGTTTTGAATGCCTGAAAAATGTTGCACTGGTGCCAACCGGTGAGATTCGCATTTGGTTCATGTCCCATTTTCTTCAGGGAGGGTCAGGCTAAGAATGGCTGGATTCCGTTCAGTCAAAACAAGACAAACATGAGCTTTACCTCCACGCTGATTCACACATTATTGATTCAATAGGTTTATGCTAGTCAGGCTTAACCAACTAGATCTGAGTAGCATTTGCACGTTCTTTCCCGTCTGCCAAACACATTTGTATCCGAGATATTAAATACATTCCAACAACGGCCAAACAAGGGAATCCATAAGCAATGAACTTCGTCTGAGATCCACTTTTTGAAACAGGATCGCTGCCGGGGACAGAAGCTGAATGCCAGTGAACCACAAAGGAACCAAGAGACTACTTTGAGAGATGAGGATGCATGTCCTATGCGCAGCCAAAGTAACTTAATACCTATGGGATGACCCGGCTTTCTTGGCAACATAACTCCATAATGACAACAAACTGGAGCCAAGAGTTATTTCATGGCACTGCAGCCGATTCTGGGGGAGAAGACAGTCGGCTGCCAACTATGGGCTGCTAAGAACAGCAACTTGGCGAACGATCGGTGACCAATCTTGTCTTAAAGGGTGGATTTTATAAGGCAGCGCAATGAGATAAGAAGCATTTCACAAAAACACAACGGCAATCGAATTTACAGTGCAAGAACCTTTTTTTAATTTCCTTTTGTTGTTTTGTATAAGAACATCGTACTACATCTTAATGGCAATATGTCACTTTCTCCTACAAATGATACGGTCACTAGAATAGAGCGCCATACGATTCAAACATATGAAAAATAAAATATGACTTTTTTGTATATATATATATGTATATAAATTCCCTCCCTTCCCCGTTAAAATTGCTTTTCTCTAAAATCATAAAAAGTTTCTCTTCCCCCGGTACATCATGTAAAGTAGTCTCAGCGCCGCAAGCCAAAGAAGGAACATATGTAGGGAAAAATAAGACAATAAATTAATACAGACATAAGGAAATGCAGGAATATTGCAGGTATATCTGAAAGGTATTGAAAGAAGAACAGCTTTTAAAACACCATTAAAGTCAGCTTCGTTCTTATAAGACCTGGCGATGGTAAACAAGGACATAAAAAGCAATATAGCCGGTTTCTTCTTCTTTTTAAAGCACAAAGGTCCACAACAGGAATGATTTCATATCAAAACAGAGACTTTTTCCCCCCGAGGGGTTGAAAGCAGGGAGATAATAGCGAAACACAACCCAAAAGAGGTTTCTCTGCACCTGCCCTGTGTGAGATGATGGCATGCCCATTCATTTCAATGGGACCTGGGCAGAGGAACGGTCGAGGGAATCGTACCCAGCGTTTCGAAGCAAGCGGGCAAGGGGCAGGCAGGGATCCTAAGCACAAAAAGAAAACCGCGACAACTTTGGCACGTGTTTGTTAAAGGCCTTGGAAAGCAAAACAAATGTACAATCCTCTCCAAATATTCTCTTGCGTGGGTTTTTGAAGTATAAAAACATGGCAGTCAAGGGTGGCTTGGAAGTGGGAAATGTCGGAAGGAAGCTCATGGGTTGTTGTTTTTCTTTCTCTGAAGTGTGATCAGATTCGGAATCATTTGGCCTCTGTACTTACTGACCCACTCCTGTTCCTCCCATAGCTAACAAGCCTTTCGCTTTGCCCCACAATCTATAGGACGATGGGGGAAATGATGATAAAACACAGCTGGCATAGTTCTGTTTGCTATTATTTAAGTGACGTTTTAAACTATTAACTGTTTAATTGTATTATTGAACAGTGGGTTGTGGGATATAGAATGTATATTTACTGGAATGTATCTTTTAATGTTGTAAGCCGCCCCGGTTGCATTGCACAAAGGGGCAGGATAGAAATACATTAGCCTGCCTATGGACCACTGTTGCTCAGTCCTTTAAGAAAGGCTTGATGTTTAAGCATTTAGCCTCCATGTTCTAAAAAGCTCCTTCTGCCAAATTCTTGTACATTGAATGAAGGATTTTCTCCCAGTTCCATGAGCAACAGAATTTGGGAATGAGCATATAGAGTAATCTTATAATAGCACCTTTGAGTCTAATGAAAGAAAGAAGTTGGTGACATGACCTTCTGTAGGCTTAAGTCTACTTCCTCAGGTGCATTTGGATCTGAGGAAATAGACTTATGCTTATGAAAGCTCCTGCTGCCAACTTCTTTCTTTAGTTAGTCTCAAAGATGCTACAAGATCGCTCTACATACTGATTCTACAGACTAACATGGCTATCTCTTAGAATCTGGGATTGTTACTCTTTGGACTAGACCTCACAGAATCAACCAGCCACCAAAACCAGTGGACTGAAGGATTTGGAGATTCGTGGTTCTACCCCTTAATTTTGCTGAGGGCATCAGATGACCAAGGATGAAACCAAATAACCTTGGACTCCCAATGCTGCAGAACCAGTCAATAGGCAGACACTGTCTCTGAAAACATTGCTATGAGATTCAGATTGACAGGTTCTCCGGCGGCGATAGATCTGCCTGTGGGTTCACCACCTAGTCCAGTATTCTGCTTCACATAGAAGCCAGTTTGATGCTTCTTGGCAACAAGCGGACAGAAAGGTAGAAATCCACACGATGGTTGGTAGCTTCTTAAGCAAGCCAACAACTTAAAGGAACAGCATGGCTGGCATCTCTCCAGATCTCCCAGTAGGTATAACAGCTCACATTTACCGGTCCCAAAAGACCCAGTGTGGCCTTTCAAGCTACGTATCCTGTGGCGGTACCTCTCACATCAGCTGTGATGTGCAGATCACCATATCTCCATGTTTCCCCTGACAATTCATACAGATCAGGGTGCTGTGTGAGAGGCACAAGAGCAGGCGAGATCAGTTTTTCTAGACAGTTGGCAACTTTCCCCAGATCTCTGCTTTGAAAAAGAACCCCTCCTTCAAAGATTCATGTAAA
This sequence comes from Sceloporus undulatus, assembly GCF_019175285.1. Classification (NCBI taxonomy): domain Eukaryota; kingdom Metazoa; phylum Chordata; class Lepidosauria; order Squamata; family Phrynosomatidae; genus Sceloporus; species Sceloporus undulatus. Next base: position 29,892,791 of record NC_056529.1, read on the forward strand.
ACCCAGCAAAAGTTTTCAGTACATTCATCAGCCAACACAGAATGTAAATACAATCAGTAAAGCATAGCTCCAGAAACGGCTGAAGTGCATGGGAAAAGGAAGGAAGGAAGGAAAGAAGGAAGGAAGGGAGGGAGGGCGGAAGGGAGGGAGGGAGGCAAGGCAGGGGGAACAGAAGAAGGTAGGGAAGGAAGAAGGGAAGGATTGGAGAAAGAACAGAAGGAACAAAGGAGAGATGTAGGAGGAAGGAAGGGATAGATTGAAGGATTGTTGGGTATAGGGAAGGAAGGAAGGAAGGAAGCAAGGAAGGGACAAGCAAACAAATTTTAGTTTGGGCTAAACTCAGCAAGTGCCATCAAAAACCATTATGATAATTCTATTGCACAAGTCTCCATCGAAAAGAACAGTAGGGCACAATGGATAGTTCTGCCCACTTACCATTTGTTTCCTATGGACTCACACTAAAGTCCACCCAAGATGAATTGCAACACTAACACTCTCTGCAAGTTTGGAGTGGAAAACAATTTATGTCACTGAGTCCTTGCCATGACATTGTGTTGTATCACAAACACCAACACAACTTCCAAGAGAAAGTCGCCTGACTCCTGGTTGCACAGCAACGCTTTTTCCAGTCTCAGATAGTGCATATCTTGCTTTTTAAGGGCCGCAACAATGAGATATTAAGACAAGGTTATCATAGTGTAACAACAACAGCAACAACAACAGGTGCTTCTTTAAAATAAAGGTCTACCAAAATAATCAGGATTGGTTTGGGGAGAAGAGAAGGTGAAAAGGCCTATTAGCAAAAGTTTAGCCTCTCTCTGTGATAAGGATTACTAAAGTGGCATTATTGACTGCTGTCTAAAAGAAAGGACTTGAGAATAATTACAAGGGATTTGCTCTGAAGTGGAAAGAGAAATGTAGTACAGTATTGCTTTAACATCAGGTTCCCCAAGTTAAACGCATCCAGTCCAGTACTTATGCAGTTTTACACCCAAGCAAACCTTTCTAGGGCTGCATTTACACTGTACAAATAATGCAGTTTGACACGGCTTTAACTGTCATGACTCAATGATAAGGAATTCTGGGATTTGTAGTTCCTTAGCATTGAGCCATAGCAGTTAAGGCGGTGTCAAATTGCATCATTTTTGCCATGTAGATGCAGAACACAACCTATATTTTGAGTTCCTGTATACATGGCAACTTGGGACACAAGCCGAGCTTTGGGAAAGTTACTTTTTTTGGATTATGGCTTCCAGAATTGCTGGCAGGCAGATTGCATGGCCACTGGTCCTGCTGGTTATGAATGTTGCAGTGCCCATGAAAGTAACTGAGCTCTGGTCTTCAATGTGATGCTGTAAACAAATCTTCACTTAATCGTAGAATTTTAAGACTAAGGAAAGGGGAAGAAGATTGGCCTTTTGGCTAAGATCAACTGTAGTGTTTAGTATCAGAGATCTCACAGCCAATGTTAGCAAGCACAAAACAATATTTCTCTCTAAAAGGTGATTTCAAGGTGTGAAAGTAGTATAGATTGCAGGGTATACACATCTGAAAGTTCCCTTCTATAAAACACAGACAAACCTCCCCAGAGAGGAGCTAAGGCCAGACTAGAATACATTACTCTGATAAGCTAGCTTTCTGCAGACAGGGATATTTTTCTAGTTATTCTGTGGGATGAGGGAGAAAAAGGTCAAGGAATCGTATTTTCATATCTGCCATATCTATGGGAGACATAACTGGCCAGTCGGCCTGTTAGCAAACCCAGCTCCTCCAGCCCTAGGCTTGACTCTTCCCATCAACAGGGGTTCAAGGGACTATTTGCAACAGGAAGGTAGTCAGTGGGGCTCTTGACAATGTCTCTGCACCCTGCTTTTCTCTTCCAAGTCCATGTCAGTTTGAGACCTTGCCGTTGCCAGACTCTGAAACCCAGGGAATTTTTTTAAGGCCAAGGGGGAAAGCAAAGGAAAGAGAAAATGTTGCAGGGGAAGATGGAGTGGGGAAGAACGACAGAATCAAAATGAGCAATATTGGGCAGGTTAAGCCACCCCCTTTGTCCCCTCTGCAAAATCCATTTTGTCCCCTCTGCAAAGCCCTAGTCATTCAAGTTAGACAGCAAAGACTATGCTGGTTGCACCAGCCCCAATGGGAAAGAGTGCTAATCCATGGCAGCAACTAACTGTGTACATTTCCATCAGTGTAGCCCCTGCTCTCATTGGCACTGCTAGGCACTTAAACGATTCCGGACCCGGGCCCATTGGACACAAATCTGCATAAAATTTGCATATGCTAATGTAGGCCTACATTATACATGAAGGAATAGATTGAGGGGGGGCTGGAATCTAGGACCCCAGGCCTAGCAATGTCCCTACCTGCAATGTTTGTGCTTGATTTAACACCATGTGTTGTTAGAAACAGGTGCATTGGATCACTAGGGATGGATTAAAAAATAATTTGCACAGGGTACCAGTTGCTCCTCCAAGTTAGTTGAACCTAACAAGGGCCCTTATGTACAGAGCACAGCAAGTTTGGGAACATACTCATCCCAACATGGCACCTGTAGTTCAATAGAGCTAGAGGCTGCCATGCTTGGAAACAGTGACTTAAGAGAGCTGGAATGTGTTTGAAATCCTTACCAGTAATCCATGCAAAGAATGGACCTAACCTCCTCCAAACATCTTCTGCAGGAGCTCCACTGAAAAAGCATCAAAAGATTTGCAAGATATATCAGTGAAGTGGTGAATCTATTCCAGGTTTTCATCCAGGCTTTGAAGGGGTCAAACTCTATCCCTTAAAAGCTATCCAAAATCTGGAATGGATTCATAGTCCCGCTGACATGGGAAACACAAGCCACTCTGGACCGTGCTCATTTCTCCCATTTGTTTCAGTGGTGCTGGTGCAGACCTTCCTACAGCACTGGACCCTGTACCTGTTTTTTATTTTGTTAACCCTAGGAGTTTATTAAGGAGATAGCAACCTTTCGAGGAAATGAACCGGGGCATAAGAGCATCAGATCTCATGAGAGATTGTCTTGATAAAAACAGGGCACTTGGATGGGAAATGGTCATGGCTATAAATCAAGCAGGCGCTCTTCACAGGTCTCCACAGGCCACTTGGCTGCACCCCCAAAGACATCCACGTTGTTGTCAACCCAGGGGATGATGTTGCCCGGCATGTTGGCAGAGCAGTTGGCAATATTCATGATGTCTTCGGGCTTTAAGACTCTGTCCCAGATGTTGAACTGGCTCATCTCACCGACAAAAGCTTGAGTTGCATCAAACCTTCCACCAACAGTGTCCTAAAGAAGGAAAACAAGGTGGAGCAGAAGCACTTTTTAGTTAGGTTGACATTTTAGCTTCATCTAATCTGTCCTTATGAGAAAAGAAATGCCTAAGCCAGTCTATTTCTATGTGTGGAAAATGCGAAGGGGTTTACATCTGAGTAGACCTAGCTATCATGGCACATAAATCCTTCCGACATTATATTCTTGACTGTTTATCTGTTATAGTTACACCCTGCTTTTAAGGAGAGCCATGTTGGTTCAGACCAATGGCCTATCAATAGCATTCAGTTCACAAAATAGCCAACTAGTTGCCTATGAGCCAACTAGTCTTCCTATTCACAACAACCCTGTGAAGTAGATTAGCCTGAGACAGTGGCCTAAATGCTATTGCTACTCCTGACTGGAGCAGGTGCATCAAACCAATGTTGCCCTCTTACTCACCTGCTCCTGACCCAGGATCAGGACCCCTCCTGGCTTAATGGGGTGCCAAGGAGCTAAATTATCCCCGGTGCCAAGTTTCTCGCCATCTTGGAATGCTTCCCACATCCCGTCCCTCGTTGTCCAGGTGACACAGATGTGGTGCCATTTTCCATCGCTGATGAAGAGTGGGAGCTGGGCAACCTGGGCAAAGAGATCAATAGAAGTGATCAGGAATGCCATACTTGCTGCAAACAAGGCACAAAGGTCAGAGTCCTGTTGGTCTTTCTTGGAAGATGGCCTTCTCTGTGGCTACTTCCACATTTGGAGTTCCCTCTTTAAGGAACCTAGGATGGACCTTCCGTGTTATCTTTTGAGCATCAAGTGAAGATCTTTGTTTTCAATTAAGCTTATGATTTGTAACAAGAGGAGGGCTCCATCTCCTCCACTATCCCACCCTAAATACACCAGTCTTATGGTGTATACACCAGGGCTCCATCTCCTCCACTATCCCACCCTAAATACACTGCACCAAATCAGGCCAGGCCTAGCTAGATATTGAATGGGAGACCACCATGGAATACCAGAGATCTCCAGGTGAGGTGAGCACAGAATCTGGCCTGAACCTCTGCCGAACCTCTTCCGATCAGAGTTGTCAATACTGGTCTAGATATATTAAAGCATGGCTAGGTATAAGGCAGCTTCCTATGTTCAGGGGAGCTATGATCGGCCACTGCTCCTTCTGGTGCTTGTTTGCTTAAAGCCCAACTCAGGTTTGCAGCTACATATTGTAGAAAGTGACCCCCAAAAGCAGTTTGAAAGTAGACAAAACTCCCATGTTCTTTGTCCTAAAAACTCATATAGTTGGTCCTGCATATGCAAGGGATCTTTGTGTCTACCCAGTGGTAAAAGCAACACACTCTGCATAAGCTCAGAGGAACTCTCCTTTAGCATTGCCATATATCCTTGAAGGCAGCGCCTTGCATTCAGATCCTGGAGCCACACATGAATTACGCCCTGCATATACAGTATGTATATTTGCAACTTCACAATGTCTCTTAGCAACTCACTTACAAATCCCTCGGGGATTTAGTGTTGATGAGATAATCACAACATAACAGCATGCCTTGGACATTTCTCTTGCTACAAAGCCCCAAACACACACACACAGTTCTGACAGATTATTTTTTCAGCTACACTTTTAACAGAACAGTTACTGTTCCGATCAATAGTTAAGTGATTCATGGCCCAATTTTAAAACAGCTGAGCCAACAAGTTGTGCTCCAGTGAAGGGAGCTTCTAGCAGCAAAGCAATATGAGAACTGTGGCTTTCCAACAGAATCAAACAGTTGGCTTAAACTTCGGCATGAGATAAGCAGAGCCTTACTTGATCAGGACAAAGGTCTGTCCAGCTCAGCATCTTGTTTTATACAAAAGCCCACCAGATGCAGATAGAGAATACACAATAAGTGCAATAGCACCCTTTCATTTGTGTTCCCCAGCAACTAATATGCTGATGCATATTCTCTCTTGTCCTTCTGTCTTGACAAGTGGCCTCTGGGGTTCAAAACCTGAGATAGCTCCATGTTTCAATGTTTCCAAACAGTGGTCTTTCTGGTTTTTTGGATTTCAACTCCCAGAAGCCCCAGACAACTAGACCAACAGTCGACAATTCTGGGAGCTGAAGTCCAAAACATCTGGAGGTCCAAATTTTAAGTCCCACTGAATGTTTGGCGGTGGATGCACCACCCCATAGACATAGAAGTCACCAGCCACTAAAGGATGGAACCTGCCCAAAAGTAACTTTTCCAAGCCTGAGCTATCTGGAAGTGTCTTTTTAATCTTGGCTGATCTAGATGTTCCCCAAAGGCAGCCTGTCTTTTCCTCACCTTGTCATTGATCAGCAGCTCAATGGGGTTGTTCCCCCATTCGATCAGCACCACTTCATTGGCTTGGCCAGGGACAGCATAGGAAAAAGGTGTTCCAATCCCAGGGGATGCGCTCGACTTCAGCCACAAGCACACAGTGAAGGCGTACAGTTCTGGCAGCGTCTTCTTGATTTTCCCATACAAGTAATTGGTGCGGAGAGGGAGGGAGACTTTGAATGCATCTGGTGCCTTGAAGGCACTGGTACCTGGGGTGCAGATCCAAAAGGAAACATCAGCATGGAGAAATAATGCACATAGAGAAACCGTAAGACAGTTCATTGCAGCCATTTGCATTGATTTATTGATGAGACTTGCACAAAAAGGGGACCTTTTCGACTTTTCACCCTATTTCTAGTTGAAAAAAAATGTGTGTTGTGATTGCAGTTGTGTGTTCTGATGGCAATTCTCTAGGTTATGGTTTCATGCAAAACGCCTGGGTCTGCACAGTTCCAAAGCACAACCATTAATCTGGTCAACCAAGTTGTGATCCAGATCCATCAGTCCTGGCAATATAATTTAAGAAGGCTTTGCATTTAAACAGTCCACACTACCTTAAAAAATTAAAAATGATTATGCAGAGCGTTCCATGCTATACCTCCCTCGCCATATGCACCGGAAATTTAAATACACAAACTCCAGCCAAGCGTGCCGTTTCCCAGTAATTAAACCTAAGGATCTGATTAAATGATTAGGATTAAGAGTGTCCCCCAGTGGCACCAGGAGTAATCCACAGGAAAGGTTGCACATTTGAGACAGGACACTGTTGCCTCAAGGTCTGTGGAGTCTGCAGAAGGGAAATGCAACCATTAATTAAAAGCAGAAAGGGGGGAGAAATCTCTTGTCTCAAAGGCAAGGAAGATAATCTGGAAGAGGGTGGAAATAAAATACCATCCACCATGTATTTCTTATTTGTTACATTAAGACGCTTCCTTTTCTACAATGAGTTTAACAGCATCGTGCCTGGCATTCTTCTTCCTCCTTCCTCCCTCTCGTCTCCTCACAACAATCCTGTAATGTAGGTCAACTTGAGCTTGGAACTGAGAGAGAGAAGGCCTAGAATCCTGAACCACAGGGTTGTGTCACACACACACACACACACACACACACACACACATCCATATGTGTGTACGACTGGTCCGAAATCATCTGGTGTGTTTCGGGGCTCAAAGAAGACTAGAACCTCAGTCTCCCAAATCCCAGTTCAGACAGAGATGTAGCTGAAGTGTTTCAAACACTCAAGTACTATACAATGGTCCCTCTATATCCACAGATTTTTTTTATCCACGAATTCAAAAATCCAAAGCTTGAAAATACTAAAAAAAAGTATATAAGTTTCAAAAAGCAAACCTTGATTTTGCCATTTTATATAAAGGAGACTATTTTATTATGCCATGGCATATGATGCAACCTGAGCATCCATGGATTTTGGTATCCACAGGGGCTCCTGGAACCAAACCCCAACAGAAACCAAGGACCCGCTGTATAAACGTCCTGATTGTTATTAGAATTTGCATTCCTTAATTTATATTCCACACTGACTTATATACACTTGGCCAGAATACTGTTGATATTTTACACTGGTGTAAATTTCCCTGTGGAAGTGGTTGGACATTTTTGTGCAATGAGAAGTGGTCATATTCAGTTAAAAGTTCCGGATGCAGGGCCATTGTATACAGGGCTGTGCATTGCTGTTCAATGCTCATGGGTGTGCATTGTGCATGTATATATGCACTGCAAGTTATTCATGTGCATAGCAAGGCATTAATGTGGTGGCATTCTGCAGCCACCATGTCACTCAAGGAGTATTAAGTTACCTTCTGCCATTTCAAAGTAGAATCTCAGTCCCTCATAGTGATGTATATTTCATGACTTCACAGAGAAGGGGAAGAGGAAAACCACATAACCACAGTGGCAACCTCTTCTGCCTCTTCACCAATGTTTCATTAAACCAACGCATAGGACTGTCTCATAGGACTTGCGCAGAACTTTCCTCCAAGAGGCAGGGTTTTTTCCTACCCACTTGACAAAGGGTGCTGTGTAATACTGTGACACTCGTACACCTACGGCAACAGATGCCTCCCTTTCTCCCATCTTTGGTACCCTTTTAGAAAATAGAAAGCAGTGGGAGTTGGCACCGGCCATCTTTACTGCAAGAGCGGGAAGAAGGTAACAAGCTGAAGTTATGATTCACGGATCTCGGCAGCTGCAAGTCGGGGAGGAAGAACTGAGGGCTGCAGTGCCTTTGGTAACATTTCACTCAGGGATGCTATTAGCTGCATAATGAACTTTTCATTGCCAGTAGGTCCAAACTGATGCATCGTGCCCACCTAGACTGAGTGGGTTTGAGCAGATCAATACGCATTGACTAATTTCCTGTCAAGTTGAGTTTTGATTGTTTGACTGGTTATTTCAAAGTGACGTCCTGTAATATTCGGGAATATTTAACCTTTCGCAGGTGAGATCTGAGATGTATGAGTAGCTAGCTCTACCTACACAATTCCATATCCTTTTGTTGCCCAAAAGCTGTCAAGTCCAGGGATGGGCCCCTACTGTGATCACTTGGTTGTTGTGTGCTTTCAAGTAGTTTCCAACTTACAGTGACCGTAAGGTGAACTTTTGTTCAAAGGAGGTTTGCCATTGCCTTCCCTTGAGACTGGGAGAGTGTGGCTCATCTAAGGTCACCCATTGGGCTTCATGGCCACATAGGAATCGAACCCTGGTCTCTAGAGTCATAGTCCAACACGCAAACCACTATGCTACACTGGCTCAGTGCAGAAAGTGGAGGTGATTCAGACAACCTAGAAGTTACTGATCTCAGCTCAGTGGGCAGAAAGAAATAAGGGTGCACTCTCACATAAGCATATCTCAGTTAACAAAGCCTCTGATAAAGGCTAGATCAGCAACTAAGGTCCAAAACACACTGCAGAAATAATCCAGTTTAAGACCTCTTTAACTGCCCTAGCTCAATGCTTTGGGAATTCTGGGAACTTTAGTATTGTGAGACCTTTAGTCTTCTGTGTCAGAGAGCTCTGGTGCCACAACAAACTACAGTTCCCAGGATTCTCTAGCACCAAGCCAGGGAGATTAAAGAATTATTTCCGCAGCATGTTTTGGACCACTATGATCTTAGGTTGCATCTGCACTGCAAAAATAATAGTCTGACACCAGTTTAACTGCCATGGCTCAATCCGTGGACATGGAGGGCTGACTGTACATACAAAGACATCTGCAAAGCTGGCCATTGGAATTATTACCTCGTTCCAACTCAGCGACCCGTTCCAGAAGCGCATTCAAGGCAGCCTCCGTCTTTTGCCGGTGGGTGGACGTTTCGTTGTGAAGCTGAGACTTCTCGTTCTCCAGATCCGCAACTTTGCTCAACAGCTGCCGCTCCAGCTCTCCCAGCCTCCTCTGCAGCATCTCTCGGAGATCATTCGGCAGGGCTGCAAATGAGACGTTGGCTCGGAGCTGGTGCTTTAGGAGGAGGAGGAGGGAAAGAAAGCAAAATCATATGCCAGGGATGATTATTGCAGTTCTCGTGCATTAAGCTTAATTAGGTACTTGTCAATCATGTGGGCATAAGCATCTCAAATGCCACCGTACCACCGTTTTGGGGAAGTTATTTTTTGGACTCCCAAAATCCCCCAGGAGTTGTAGTCCTTCAAAAGCTATGAGCCTGAACAGACAGGCCAAAATAGTGGCTTTGGGTCACTTTGGAGGTATGTTGTTTAAATGACACACACATCTTAGGAGGCCAGAAGCTGTGCCAAAGCTGCCCTCTAGTCCTTAGGACTGAAGCATGGCTTTGGTGTGGCTTCTGGCCTCTTGGGACACATGTATCATTTAAATAGCATACCTCCAGAGTGACCCAAAGCAGCTTTATTTTGGCCTGTCTGTTGAAGCCCTATATTTCTTAGATGTATTCAGGGTATTTTAATCTTCTATTTTGAAAAGATCCGCTAACTGGAAATAGGGGGGGGGGACATCCTCCTAAGACCTTCCGCATAACTGCTACTAGATTGTACCAGGATGGATGAAAAAATAATTGGACCTGGTGGGAAGTGGTTGCCTAGTGGTTAAGGCACCAATTCTGGCGATTGGAAGATCAGAAGATTGGCAGTCCAAGGCCCAAGTGCTGCATGATGGGTAAGTCCTGTCACTAGTCCCAGCTTCTACCAACCTAGCAGTTCAAAAGCATGCAAATGCAAGTAGATAAATAGGTACCACTTTGGTGGGAAGGTAACAGCATTCGGTGCAGTCATGCAATATGAGAAACAACGAATAAGCATTGTATCAGTCACAACGACACAAGACACAGACTATTTTAAAAAACGAAAGAAAGTCTCATTGCTTCAGACTTCTCCTTAACAATTATAGCTTTGAAATGGTATTATTACTATGGGACCACCTTCATGGTGACAATGTCTCAAGCCAAAGCAAGGACTGAGTTTTGCATTGATTCCAAAAAGCTTTTAGGTCTGTCCTTCGAACAGACAGGGAAAGTAGGAAAGGAAATATCCACAGCTGTAAACAATTCTGTCTTAGTGAGCCTTGGGAATGGGAAAGAATTATTATCTGAAATGTTATATTTGGCTTCATTCTTTCCAGTTGTTTGTGCATTGCGCTGCACCTGAAAGAGCACTGACTCGGTTATTAGCAAAAGGACTTGGAATTGCACTTAACACTTCTGATTCTTGTTATTTCCCCTTTAAGCACCAGATGCCAAAGTCACATTATCTGCGATGCCAAGGTTAGATTGCAACCTCTTAAGCGAGTCTGTTCTTAAACAGGGCACAGATTAAGGAAAAGAAATGAAAAAGCACCGAGGCCGGAATATCAAACCCACAAATCTCTTCTCAATCCCTTCGGCCGAGACATACACAAACACACCCTTTAGTCCTTTCACATTGCCGCTGAAAAGGAAAGATGCTTAAAAACAAAAAGCAACTAGTTGTGTCGACTTTACTTGCTGCACTCAGCATCTATAACAGAAGAATCTGCTCCAAAGCTGACATTGGGGCTAGAGGTTTGGATCTCATCCCATCTCACCATCCATCTCCATGCCTGGCATAAAAGGTAGTGCTTAATATGATAATAAAATGACCCCTTATAGTATATGTCAGGAATATGATTAACCTAAGACTTGTGCAAGCTTTCCCTCCCTCTTCTTTTTAAATATACCAGTAACAAAGAAAGCTAGAGTTTCTGGGAAATGACGGTTGTTTGTTGCAGGATGGCATTGAGATTTCACATCACTAATTGTACCCTTGATAATCTATTACGAATATATTTAGCCGGTGACAATAGTCCCCTGGTAGAAGAAGCACCTTCAGCTGACAGGAATACCAGAGTTCAAGGTAGAAATACTGAACAACCATTCATATTGTGAAAGAGAGAGAGATACAGTGGGATGCACGAGATGCTCTGTATCTGGTTACCTTATCACTGAATCTAAAGTAGCTCCATCGCTTGTATACTGAACTCGAAACAACGACCAAAAATCAGGCTATCCAACATATTGCTTTGCATGCAAACAGCTATGGATTGTAGCAAGCAAAGGTTGCAAATCCTCACAAACAGGATCTGAACCCTCCTTCGTAGAGTAGTACACCAAACCTTGCTTTCTAATCGATCGGCCATGATAGGTGCCAAGCATTTATTTAGCTAAGGGCACCACAGATATAATGCTACCGTTCATGAGGAGAAAGCGTAAGCTACCTAGATAAGAACAGCGAGGCTTCTTTCCGCTAGTCCAAGTATGGGCCACTGAGGAGGTCCAGGGGCCAACATCTTGGTCCTGGAAGCCTCTAGGTCTGCAAGAAGTGACCAAAAATAACCCTGTGCAGTGGCAGAAATCCCCTTCTGGTTTGGAGAAACAGATATTTTCAGATGCTGAACAGTAGGGGAATAAGGTAACCTATTTATTTGCCACATTCTGGCAATTCAATTACATTTGGCTGGGAGAATTGTGTTGTTCTTTTTTGTAGGGGTGGAGAACTGCAAAAACAGGGCCATGTGCAGTTCCAGGTTGCCCTTTGCCTGCCCCATATCTAGTCCAAGACTTTGGACCTTCGTTCAGATTAAATTCAGTATCAGAAAGGTGTGGCTTTGCATTCCCACCCGGAGCAAAACCAAACAACACAAGAGTGGGATGAAAAATACCAGAACATTACAGCCAGCCCTCCCTATCCACAGATTCTTTATCCACAGATTCAACCATCCAGGGCTTGAAAATATCCCAAACATATCTAAATTTCAAAAAGGCCAACCTTGATTTTGCCATTTAATATAAGGGACACCATTTTACTACCCTGTTATATATTATGGGACTTGAGCATCCAGGGATTTTGGAGTCCTGGAACCAAACCCCAGCAGATATTAAGGGCCCACTGTATTTAGTTTAAAACCCATCCTGGCAATTATCAAGCCTTAGGAGAAGCATTATGATGCTTTTTAGAGTGAGAAAAGGGCTGTATTAATGCTGGGCAGCCACCCAAATACTAATATCAAGTGTGATCCTCTGGGAAACCCCATGAGCGACAGATTCTGATTCCATAAGGATCTAGTCCAATCTAGGGCAATGGACAATTAGGTCCAAATGGGGAAGCTGAAAGCAGAGTGAGACACTTACAGCCACTTTCTGCTGTTGCTTCCCAGCAAGTGACATTCAGAGGTTCACAGTTTTAAATATGACAACTCCATTTAGCCATTTAGTGGCCAAAGCTTTCAGTTTAGATTGGAGGGAGCTGGGTTTAAAGCTCAGGGCTGACTTTAGCATCAGTCAATGTTACAAGAATCTAGAAGGAAGGATACTGGACTCTAGAAGAAAGGGGGGGGTTAACATAATAGCAGATTTAATAGAAGTTCTCATTTCTGTTAGGGCTCTTACTCCGAGTAGAAATGTTTAGAGATCGCACCCTAAATCTTGGTATTGTGTTTATAGAGATTTCCCCTTTTGGGGTACATTAACTAGAGTCTGGACTCATATAAGGATTATTTTTATTTGTTTACTCTCAGTGTGTGAAAATGCCAATGACCAAATGGCTTTCTCCTTACAGGTACAGTGGGATCTTGGTATCCGCTGGGGTTTAGTTCCAGGACCCCCCTGTGGATACCAAAATCCATGGATGCTCAAGTCCCATCAAACACAATGGCATAGTGAAAATTGTGTTCCTTATATCATATGGCAAAATCAAGGTTTGCTTATTGCCCCTTATATATTTCTGGAATATTTTCAAGCCGTGGAGAGTTGAATCAGTGGATAAAAAAATCAGTCAATACACAGGGCTGACTGTATAAATTTTCACCCTGAAGAGAGCTAGGGTGAAGTAGTGGTTTGAGCACTGAACTACTACTCTGGAGACCAGGATTCGAATCCTGGCTTGGCCATGTAAACCCACTGGGTGACCTTGGGCAAGTCACACTCTCTCAGCCTCAGAGGATGGCAATGGCAATGGCAAACCTCCTCTGAAGAAACTTGCCAAGAAAACCCCACAATAGACTTGCCTTAGGGTTGTCATAAGTTGGAAACCACTTTAAGGCACACAGCAACAACAACTATCTCCTTATTAATCGCCACTAAGGTTTCTCTTCCATATTCCAAGAACCCATTTTCAGGAACACTGAGAGTCCCAGGGTGGCTCTCTGGTCCTCACAGGTCAATATTCCCTGCAAGATATGGGACTCTCTCTTCCTGATGCCAGAAACTACATTTCAGGACCATGCCTAACAGGCACCATCCAATGTGTAGACAGACTAACTGAAAGAAAGCAGTTGGCAGCATGAGATTTCCTAGACTTAAATGGATTCCCTCAGATGGATTTGGTGGATCCACCAAAGGCATCTGAGGAAGTAGACTGAAGTCTGCGAAAGCTCATGCTGCCAACTTCTTTCAGTTTCAGCACCAAGGAGAGTCCGCCAGCTGTTCTGGCTGATCCTTCCCAAGTCCCAACCAGACGTTGGGTTTCCTCCATAGAAAAGCCACGTTTCAGCACCATGGTCAACCCCCATAGTTTCCCCTCTATTCGAGTCCTTTCAGCACCAAGGAGAGCTCCTTCTCTGGGCAGCTCCTTCGCGTCTCTATCCCTCCAGGGACCCCGATCTACCTTCTTTGGATGCATCCACACTGCAATAATAATCTGGTTTGGCACTGCTTTAACTGCTCTGTCTCCAGGTTAGGGAATTCTGGGAACTGTCGTTTTGGAAGACATGGCTCCTTCTCTCTCAGAGAGCTCTAGTGCCAGAACAAACTACAATTCCCAGGATTCCCTAGCATGGAGCCAGGGCAGTTCAAGCGGTCTCGAAATGGATTATTTCTGCAGTGTGTTTTGGACCTTTAGCCTTCCCTGGCAGAGAGCACTGGTGTCCCCCAATAAACTACAATTCCCAGATTATCTCCCATTAAACCAAGGCAGCTCAAGCGGTCTCAACCTCGATTATTTCTGCAGTGTGTTTTGGACCTTAGTGAGAGTGTGAGCCTTCTCTCAATGAGATGACTGATGCCCCAATAAATTCCCAGATTACAATAGCACTGAGCCAAGGCAGTTCAAGCGGTGTCAAACTGGATTGCTTCTGCAGTGTGGATGCCTCCCTCCTTTCCCCTTACCTCCAGATTCTCCAGCCGGTCCTTGAGGGTCTGCATGGTGCGGCTGAGCTGGTCGATGACCTGCCCAGGGTCCCGGGGCAGATCTCCCATAGTGTCCTTGCCCTTGGCCACCTCCTTCCCTCCTTTCCAAGGACCCCCTTTGCCCTCGGGGCCCTCCTCGCAGCGGCCCAGCTTGGAGGTCAGCTCCCGGATGGCCTCCCTCTGGTTGCCGATAGTCTCCTTCTGCTGGAGGATGGTCTCTCGCAGCTGGAGGACGGTGGCCTTCAGCTCCTCCTCGGAGGCCATGCCTTGCATGGGGATCGGGGGCAGAGGGCAGCCCGAGCTGGCAGCCTCCGGGGGCAGAGAGGTGCAGACGAAGCGGCTCCCCGGGGGGCTCTCGGGGGCTGCCCAGGACCCTCCAGCGGAGAAGGAGGCCAGGGCAGCCAAGAGGGGCAGCAAGAGCATCCTTCCCAGCCAAGGAGGGGGGCTCTGGGCTTCAGGGGAGGAAAGGGACCGCTCTGCAGAGGGGTCTTCTCAAAGTCTGTGGAATCACTCTGTAGAGAGATCTTGAAGATCTGAGAAGAACTGAAAGAGAGTCTGTGGAATCGGTATATAGAGAGATCTTGGAGCCCCTTTGAGATGAACTGGATAAAAGTCTGTAGTCAGTCTGTAGAGATTGCTTGGAGTCCCCAATACTGAAAGTATGTATCACTATGTAGAGAAATCTCGGACCCCCTTTGAGAAGAACTGAAGCCTGTGGAATCAGTCTGTAGAGATTGCTTGGAGTCCCTGATACTGAAAGTCCGTATCACTATGTAGAGAGATCTTGGAGCCCCTTTGAGAACCGAAAGTCTGTAGGATCACTATGCAGAGATCTGGCCGCCCCTTGGGGACTCACTGAAAGAAAGTCTGTGGCATCAGTCTGCAGAGAGATCTCACCGAAAGCCAGAAGTTGGCAGCAGCAGGAGCTTTCTTGGGACTTCAAGCGACTTTCTCAGATGGAGGAAGGCATGGCTAGGATCCGAGTCAGTTCCGTTCTTTCTGGATGGAGGGATGGATGGAGGAGAAAAGGAAGGGACGGGAAAGCCAACTCTCAGCCTCTTTGCTGAGCTCCTTGGATGCTTTTGGCCAAGGCAAAGTGGAGGGAGCGCTCTTTAAAAAGCCCGGAGCCCAAGAAACTGGGGGAAGAAGGAGGGATGGAGGGAGGAAAGAAGGGAGGGAAGGAGGGAGGAGGGAGGGAGAATGAGATCTAGGGCAGCCCAGCTCTGGTTGGTTGGTGGCTTGGTTGGTCGGAAACCTCCCGATCCTCCCTCCTGGATCCCTGGACTGCGAAGAGAGAAGTGCTTAGACGAGTAAGAGAGGGAGGACCAGGGAGGGGAGGGCAGAGGTGAAGAAGGGAGCCTTCTGATTGGCTGCTGATAGGGAGGGGAGGGAGGGGTGCAAAGGAGGCTGGAAAATGTGTGTGACTCTGATTTGATGCAGGAGGAAAGGCCATTGAGGGTGGCTTGCTGTTCTCTCTGCTTGGAAGGAGGGTTCCCAGGTGGGTGCTGTCCAAGGTCTGGAGCTGCCTGAGGCAAAGATGGAATACCCCTAGGCAGTGGCCTCCCTTCGGTTGGGGTCACTCATGGTGTCTCACACACACACACCCATTGACTTCCTCCTCCTCCCATTTCACCCCATACAGAATCATAAGTACTGATTTTTTGCACTCATGCTACTTGTAAGTGGTCATAACCAGACAGCACTGAGTGTCATGCCAACAGTTGTGACATAAAACACCTAGCAAAATTAATATTAGACCTTCAAATCACACTATTGTACGCACAAGCTTGTTTTCTGCTGCTCCAGAGGATAGGATACAGAACAATGGATTCAAAATACAGGAAAAGAGATTCCGCCTCAAACTTCCTGATGCTAAGAGCTGTTTGACAGTGGAACACACTCCCTCAAAGAATAGTGGAGCCTCCTTCTTTGGAGGTCTTTAAACAGAGGCTGCATGGCCATCTGTTGGGAGTGCTTTGACTGTGAGTTCCTGCATGGCAGAATGGAGTTGGACTGGATTGCCCTTGAGCTCTCTTCCTACTCCATGATTCTGTCTACATCTCTTACCCACTCACTACTTATTTCTCTACACACTTTGAAAATATACACATTTCTATGGACACTCCCATTACCACACAGCCATACAGATTCTGGAACAAATAAAGGTCCAAATAGCAATAGCATTTACATTTCTATACTGCTAAATAGTGGACTCAGCACTCTCTAAGCAGTTTACAATCTGTAAGCCAATTGCCCCCAAAAAGCTGTGTACTCATTTAATCAAAATATGAAAGGATGGAAGGCTGAGTCAACCTTGGATCCCCTGGGATCAAACTCACAACATTGTGGCTGCAGTAGCCACTATGTAGGACTCCCTCCTATTAATCCCAACTACAGTAGATCCATTGACCCATGGAATTCATGAGATTTACCTATGTATTGACTCATCATTCCACAATTGATTCAAATAGCATCTGAGGAAGTGGACTGGAGTCTACGAATGCTCATGCTGCCAACCTCTTTCTTCCAGTGAGTCTCAAAGGTGCTACAAGATCTCTCTACATACTGATTCTAACTAACATGGCTATATCTTTGAATTCTAACACAGTTTATTCGGTGGGTCTTCTTTGGTTTAAACACAACTAAGCACTGGATCAATGGTGAACTGGTAACAGGATTTCAGCCAAGGAGTGCAAGTTTAGTGTAAGTCTCTTACACATCCCTAAAGACTAGACTGGCTCAAGTTAAAGCTGCCTGCCCTCTAGTGGGGAAAGCTATAGGTTCACACTCCTTCATTGCTTCACACAGTTGTTTCCTGCCCCTTGTGGGATGTGTCCATATGTTGGCTCACCATTCCACAACTGCGTCACAATTGAATGAGGCTTTACTCATGGCAAGAGCCGATTGTAGTCAGACTTCAACAGAACTTGATTTTGGACACTCACCAAATTCACGGAGGACAAGCCACAATGCCGAAAGTGTATGTAGAGAGACCTTGTAGCACCTTTGAGACTAACTGAAAGAAAGAGGTTGGCAGCATGGTCTTCCGTAGACTCCAACCTACTTCCTCAGATGCTTTTGGAACGCTTGAGGAAGTAGACTGGCCTCATTCCCACTACATCATAAACCGGTTTTCAAACCGATCTGAACTGGTTTAAATGGCCCTTGTTTGCACATGCATTGGATAGATGGATGAGCATTCCTGGGAGCAACATCTCATATCATCAGAGAGCAGACTTTGCTGTTTGTGAATGCTGGGTGTTATAATCTAACATATCTAGAGGGCATCAAGTTAGAGGAAGGCAAAGCATACCTGAACAAGAAGACAAAGTGGAACAGACGGTCACAGACTGAAACATCAGATTGTCCCAGACAGGGAGAGCCAGACAGGTTGGCAGAAGAGGCATCTGAGGACAACTTCAATGGCTAGGTGGCAATGCAGAATGGATCAGAGCAGAGTGGGTAAAAGAAAGCACACTGAGATGCTGCTTTGGAAGGACAGCAAATGAAATATGTCAGAGGCAATTGGCAGTGCGATGTGCCTGATGTGTATATGAAACTCACAGCCTTTTGCAAGATGCCTTCGAAGAGTTTTGTCAGGCATGGAGATGGCAAAGAGGTGTGTGTGGAGATCTTCACATTGCCTTTCAGTTTATGGTGACCATGTGAATTTCATAGAGTTTTCTTAGGCAAGGAATACTCAGTAGCTGGTTTTGCCAGTTGCCTTTTCTGAAATGCAGCTTACGGCAACTGGTATCCCTTGGCAGTCTCCCATCCAAGTACTAACCAAAACTAACCCTTAGCTTAGCTTTCAAGAACATATATGATCTGCTTCCTTTCAGGTACTTAGACCTCCTCAGCACACTTAAATAAATTCAACCATCATCACCAGGTTGATTGGAGACGATTCTTTTATTACAGGTTGCATTTCATCCTGGCCATGCCTTCTGCAAAAGGGGCTTTTAAATTGCTGTGGTGCAACTGCTAATCCTAACTAGAGGTTGTGGAATAGCAAGTAAATGCTTACATAAATCCTCAGATAGGCCTATTCTAGTTGGGATTAGAAGCTGGAGTTTGATAGTTTA
The DNA here is from genome assembly GCF_019175285.1 of Sceloporus undulatus. Taxonomy (NCBI): domain Eukaryota; kingdom Metazoa; phylum Chordata; class Lepidosauria; order Squamata; family Phrynosomatidae; genus Sceloporus; species Sceloporus undulatus. The sequence continues at coordinate 29,911,124 of NC_056529.1, forward strand.
TATTCATATTTATGTTTTAATTGCCTGTGCACTGCTTAACTAAGCTGTTTGAATCCCATTCATAGAAGTAAAGATGGAGAAATCAAAGCAACAAATAAATAAAATCCTGCCATTCTTCCAGGGAGATCATATATGCGGGAGATATGTAGGCCTCCAAATGTAGTTGGACTACAACTCCCAACAGCCCTGGATGGCATAGATAGGGGTAAGGAATGCTGTGAGTTGCAGTTCACTAACATTGGGAGGGCTGCAAGATCCCTGTCCCATCAAACATGGTCCTGCCATGCACTCAAAGAAAAAGCCCAATCTAACAAAGACAACAAGCTCCTTTTGGTTGCCTAGATCTTCACTTTGGAGGCATTGATGCTTACATTTTTGTCCCAAGGCAATTCGGATCTCCGTGTTGATGCAATCCCAGATTGGTGTCCCCACCAGGTTTTACATTACCAAATCTCTCTGTGGCACTTAAACCCTGTTGCCATTTCAATTTAAAACAGAAGTGCCTCCATTTCTGGGAACAATGCAGCGTGATCCAAATCGATTCGGTAGCATAGTCACACTCCCAAAGGTGCGGATCGTTGCAGCTCTTAAAGAGGCATAACAAAACCCAAGTATTGAATATACCAGGTTAAAGGTGTTTTTTTCAGTAGCCCCCACCGTCCAAAGTGCAGTTGGACAAGTATGAACGCCACAAAAATAACCCAGTTTCACACCAGGTTATTTTCATAGTGTGAATAAGGCCTTAGATTAATAATCTGCATTCAATACAGTACACTGCTTGTGTGTGTTGGAGAGGATGCACCTGATGTTTCGGTGCTTATGAACACATACATCTTAATTTTGTCTTTTATTGGATGTTGGGGGACAGAAGAAATCTCCAAACAAATACATACTGTTTTGATGCTCACTGATAATGAGGCCGTAAAGAGAACTAGAGTTCTTCCATTAGCCTTTTTATTATTCGCTCAGGCCGTTTTCATAAAGACGCTGGCAAGTGAAGAGATTCCTTGCAACCATAGGCGGCTCTATATTTCATTACACGATAAATACATTCCAAAAGCAAGCTTTACAATTGTAGTTAGGAGGAATGGGGGGAGTGGAGAAGAAGGAGAGAAAGAGAAATGCTCTCTGACCCTAAGGGCTGCCTGGCAGACTCACAAAGTCTCTCCAGCCCACAGAATGGATTTTTTAATTTTTAATTTCGCATTGACAATCTCAGCCACCTTCAAAAGAGCTTTGTTCCCTTTGGAAACAGCATTTGTATTCTAGCTGGTGTCATTGGCTCTCTTTGATGCCCGGTTTTAAAAAGCGCCTAACCTTGGAACTTAGTGAGAAAGATTTAGGGCACAGATGGACTGGCAGGGTTGGTACTTTCTTGTTCTTTCGCTCTCTTTTTGCTCAGATGCTGGACGGATCCTACAAAATTATAGCTAGTAAATGCAAGTGAGACCTGCAACAAAATGTTGCAGTATATCAGGAGATCCTGCATGGCATAGTGGTTCGAGCGTTGCACCACAGCTCTAAAGACCAAGGTTCGATTCTCAGCTTAGCCATGAAACCCACCTTAAGTCTCAGCCTCAAAGGGGAGCAATGGCAAACCTCCTCTGAACAAATCTTGCCAAGGAAATCCCATGATAGGGTTGCCTTAGAGTTGCAGTAACTTAAAGACACACAACAACAGCACCAAATGTTGGAGATGACTTAAAGGCACATAATGACACAAAACAGCACTGAACTATTGTAGTGGTTTGCTTTAACAGACTAAGGGCTATACAGACCAGCCTGTGGGCGGAGTTAAAGTCTTGATACTGGATGCCCTAACTCCGCCCCTATGGTGCCATTTTGGTGCATGCCAATCCAGACAGCGCACGCCACCATGACACACTTCCGGCGCTGCATCCACATGATACAGCACCAAAGGGGCATCACAGAGCTGCACTGCCATGGCTATGGCACCCCTTGGAGGGCACAAAAAGGAACTGCTTTTTGCGGCTCCTTTATGCGCTCTTCAGAGGCCGGACCGGGGCAGTGGCATGTCCACCAGTTTAATATGCAACTGAGAAACAGACCAAGGCTGCATCTACACTGCAGAAATAATCTGGTTTGACACCACTTTAACTATGTAGTTAAATGTAGTTTGTTGTGACAGCAAAGCGCTGAGCTGTAGCGGATTAAAGTGGTGTTAAACTAGATTATTCCTGCAGTGTGCATGCAGCCCAGGTTTATGAAAGCTTATGCTACCACTTATTTACACAGTTAGTCTTAAATTAGGAGATTCAGAATACATTCTCTGCACCTCTTTCCAGCAGGCTTAGAATCTCTCCTTCGATTTCATGAAGCTCAAGGGTGTCTATAAAGATTCCTGAGTTGAACTGGGATGTCATTTTTATTCCTCCATGGAGGGCTGCCAATTAAAAAAGAAAGATCTTGGTGGGGCACAGGAGTGAGATCAAATTCTTTAATGTGCCATTATCAAATTCGCTTCCATTTGCAGATGCTGTTTCACGGGGACCACATTTCCCAATTGTGCAGCCAGGAAATGAGAACCACTGTCTGTCTGAGCAGAATTCCACTTTGGCTTAAAAGCACTGTTGGCTTAGAAGAGGCGCCGACAAATGCAGAAGGAACAATCGCATCCGTAGCATTAGAAGGATGCGACAAAGACCACTTACTGCCATTTGATAGAAATTTGGGGATGAGATCCGGAGGGAGTTTAAAGGGGGAAGTTATCAAATATTCTCAAACAACAGGATTTTCCCATCTTACTAAGGACCTTATGACACTAGCGAAACCCCTCACAGAATCAGGATTTAAAATTTTCACACGATGTTCCCCATAAAACTGAAATAACATGAAAATAAAGCGAACGTAAAGGGGACAAAAACAAGACCTTTTTTACTTTCGGAACTTCCCAAAAGTAAAAAGGTCTCGTTTTTGTCCCCTTTACGCTCACTTTATTTTCACATTATTTCGGCTCTACGAACATTAACATGCATTAATATGTATTTTGTAAAATTATTTTAGTAGCATGTGTGCATTAGGCAGGTTTATTTTATTTTATTCTATTTTAACTGATTGTATGTACAGTGCTCTATAAATAAAGCT
>NC_056529.1:29914238-29939563 GCF_019175285.1 Sceloporus undulatus
TAATAATAATAATAATAATAATAATAATAATAATAATAATAATAATAATAATGTTTTTCCTCCATGGGGCAACCAGCCAATCTGATCAGTCCGAATCAAATGTCCTGTTCAGTTGCTCGGTTTACTTTCATTGAGATTCAGAAAGGCATTTCGTGGTGGTTTTGTGGTTGTCATCACAAACATCCTCCAGTCCTGATATATCTAAAGAATGTGGAAACACACACTCACACTGCTATCCCTCTCACGCCAGAAAGAGATTTCACTAGTAGTTTCAGCTAAACTACAAAGGGAATACTTGAGAACATCTCTGAGCTCAACCTTCCCAGAGCTTCTTAAACAGCCAAGCTCCTTTCTTGGTTGAACCTTCAGGCTTCAGGTTGAAACGGCAGGTTAGATTCGCTTTTTAAAAAATTAAAGGACACTTTGAATTTAGAGTCTAATGACCTGTTTTGTGAAGGGAGGGTTCATAAATATGTATGGACCAGCGACTGGCTAATTGGGGTTTCGGATACAACATTTCTCCAGCCTCTCCTTCACAAATACAGACAGAGAGACGGAGAGAGTGCCCTGTCTGGAGGAGTCTCAGATACTGTAAATCAGACACCATCTGCATCTCTATGAGCAAAAGGATTTAGATGTTTCACCCCGGGTCAAGCTGCAGTGAAGTGCTGGGATGTTCTTAAATACTGACATGAGGCGATGTATGTGCCACATTTTTTAATTTGCGAGGCAGGGGTGTAGCTGCAAATCTTGAAGTGCAAGCAGTTGCCATGGACAGGCTTCCAAAGAGGTTTCTTTTTAACAGAGCCAGAAGAGTCCATCTGCATCAGTGAATTGGTTTCTACCAGGTTTTAGCTGGACTGGTGAGTCCCGACTACAGTTGATCCATGGAAACATGGAGATGCATCTGAGGAAGTAGACTGAAGGGTCCATGCAGACAGACCAAAATAAAGCTGCTTCGGGTCACTTTGGAGGTATGCTGTTTAAATGATGCATGCATCCTAAGAGGTCAAAAGCCATGCCAAAGCCATGATCCAATACTAAGGCCTGGAGGGCAGCTTCTGGCCTCTTAAGATGTGTGTGTCATTTAAACAGTGTATCTCCAAAGTGACCCAAAGCAGCTTTGTTTTGGCCTGTCTGTAATGGGCCCTGAAGTCTACGAAAGCTCATGGTGCTAATTCCTTTCTTTCAATTCGTCTCAAAAGTGCTACAAGACCTCTCCGTCGAAACGGCTGTTAAATGGTGAATCAACACATGGGTTAGACCTCCTTGACTCAATAGGTCTACGCTGGTTTCTTTTACTTATGTATTTTGTTTTGTCACCTCTGAGCGAACCAGGATTCCTGAAGGCATGTACTGAAGTGATGATGCCAACCTGGCTTCCCTTGGGAGGAGGTTTCACAGTCAGGGTGCCACTGCAGAGAAAGTCCTGTCTTATGTACCTATCGACTCATTTCTCAGCATGGCAGAGACATCTCTGTACTCCTCTACTCCAGGCATGTATTATGTACTCCATTTTGAGTTGCTTCATTCACAGATAGCCACAGCTTTGTTATTTTGGAGGAGGATGAATGGGAAGAGCTAGAAATGGGCATCTTTCTTCAATGAACACACAGCTCAAGCAACCCATTGTGCTGAGATTTGGATGGACACTCCGGCACACTCTGCAACAGACAATAGACTTACTTCCTAACTCAAAAGGAGAGTGGTCTTGAAAGAAGTTGGGCAAGAGGCTTCCTTTTCAGTTGACTACATCAATCAGCAATTGTCTATCCCTACCATTGCTATCTTGCTGGGATTTGCACATCTCTCAGGTCTCTAGCTATGTAGCAAGAATGGTGTAGTGGTCTGGGTGTTGGACTACGACTCTGGAGACCAGGTTTCGAATCCCAACTTGGCCATGAAACCCAGTGGGTGACCTTGGGCAAGTAACACTCTCTCAGCCTCAGAGGATGGGAATGGCGAAGCCCATCTGAAGAAGCATGCAAAGAAAAGCCTGTAATAGGGTCTCCTTAGGGTCACCAGAAGTTGGAAATGACTTGAAGGCACAACATCTCCAGCGACACACTTTCTCTCTTTCCCACCTCTCCAGCTGAGCCATGTCCATTGCCATCAGGAAATTTCCTCTTGTGATGTGGAAATCTGTCCCTTTCTCCTTTTATATTGTACAATATAGTCTTACTTCCTTGGAGGTCTTTCAGCAGAGGTTAGAGAGCCATTTCTTGGGAATTCTAGGTCTATGATTCCTTGTATTTTAATACTGTCTTCAAATATTAGATTAACCAGAATTTAAATGTAAAGTAACACCCCCTTCCCTTTCTATTTTGTGAATACTCATGTTGACATTAGAAAACCTCAGAGAAACCATCTGGACATTGTAATGCTTCACAAAGCCCTACAAGACGGATCTCCTTGCCTCTGAGTTTCGGGGGTCCTTGACCCAGCCTTTATCTTGGTGGAGCTGCCATCTGGCATTTCAGGGACCGGTGATCCATAAATATGGATATATGCAAATCGTAACCCAGTTCATCAAAATGAGCGTTTCAAAAAACCAGGACCAACCTTACGCCATCACCTTGAGCCATGGAGAGTGTCTACCAAATGTCAGCACATGGAAAAGTGGCGCAGTGGGTGGTTGTTGCTAAATCTCAAGCACCTGCATTCGTCTTTGACCCTTCGCTTCCAATTTACGTATTGCCTCTTTACTCTTTAAACTGAAGGATGAGTCCTTCCACGAAAAGACATTGCAGACACATGCTTAGTGCTTAAAGGGACCAGAGCAATGTGGGTAAAGTTACACATTTCTTTCTCTATCTCTCTCTGTGCCACTCTATTACTTTCTTCCTCCAACATTCTATCTGACACCATCTCCTTCCTTCCTTCCTTCCTTCCTTCCTTCCTTCCTTTCTCTCTCTCTCTCTTTGTATCCCATCTGTTCTCCCTCATTCTCTCTTCTCTCTTTCTCCCTCTCTCCTACACATTTCATTCCCTTTTTCCTGACTTTCCCCCTCTTTCCCTCTGCCACATTCTTTCTTTCTACTTACTGTCCTTTGCACTCTCTCTCTTCTACCCCCTCACTCCCTCTCTCCTAGCCTTTCCTTTCTTTTTTATATCTCTTTCCCCCTCCTTCTCTTCCCTTCCCTTCCCTCTGGAGTTTATCACACTGGGGCTAATTTGGCCATTAATAAAGAGAGATTAAAGTGCATTTAAAGCATCCTACAAATAAAGCAAAAAGGGCAATAATTGCATGAATGATTATCACACACAGTTGCGCAAATAAAGTAATAGCGGGAATGCATTGTCGTTGAAATCCCGAAAGTAAAAAGATCCGGGTTAATGCACCTTATTATTATTATTATTAGGAATATTTATATGTATTTTACTTCTTTTATGCCTTTTCTTATTGTATAAAGTACTTTGTATGCCATATTTTGTTGTTCCTATGCTGATCTGTGACCGTAATAAATATTTATCTATCTATAAATCTTCGAATCCATGAATGAGATCCACTTTTGGAAAACAGCCGTCATGCTCCTGAGTGTTATGAAACCGTCATGTGCCTGTAATGTGTGCGCACACAGGCATGAGTATCTCTTCTGTGCGTAGGAGTCTTCTGTGTAGCAGGTACAGGTTGTGGCATTCTGGTTGGCAAAGTGAGAAATCCCAATGATCAATTGACAAAGAGCAACTTGTTGACTAGATTTCGAAGGCCTGCTATTTTTATTCCGGTAATAATGGTGCAGTTCTTGTTTTCTGTTGTGGGGAAACAGGACAAAATGTTCCTCCCGAGAGATGTTTCACTGGTCCTTCATACTAACGTAAATGAAATGCACATTTCATTTATGCGCAGGCCCCTAAACCCTCTTCAGTGCATTTGCACTCAGTGGAAGCCAGAGAAAATGAATTTAAGGGTAAGAAACTAGAATAACATTACAATTTCTTTGGACTTAATGGTGGTGCCTAAAAAACAATTTAGCTCCTTCCCTCATGGAAAAAAAAGAGGAAACAGAGAAAAGTTGGAGGGAGGAAGAAAGAGTTCAAACCAATGACAATCTGATTGATTGATTGATTGATTGATTGATTGCTATGCAGGATCAAAGGTCTTCTACTGCATTTAAAAACACAGAGTACAGTTGAAACATTATTTATACAAAAATTATAAAAGAATGAAATAGTAGTTCAATTAAAAGCAGCAAATTAAAACAATATACAGTACAAACACAGGTCATTGGGGAAAAAAATTAAATCAAGAGTGGGAGATTTGTTGAGTTCCGATCAGACCTCAGAAAAGTTACTTTTGTGCTCCAACTTCCAGAATCTGAGGCCACAGACTGACCATGCCAGCTGGGAGAGTTGGACGTTTTAGCCCCAAAATAGCTTTTCCAAGCTCATAGCTCACCCTGATCCATGGTTTCAGTTGGAGCATCTAAAAGCACATCCTGAAATGTATCCTAAGGGGTCTCTGTTGCCTGTCACAATAACAACAATATCCAAAGTGAGGCCTGGGCAATGCATGGCTCTCCAGATGTTGCTGAACTGTATTTCCCATCAGCCTTTGCTGACTTCCAATGAGAGGGATGCTAGGAGTTGCAATCCAACAACACCCAGATGGTCACACATTCCCTATGCCTGACCTAAGACTAACTCTCTTTGGAGCGCTGCATCATCGCCAGATCCTTATTAAGTAAGAGTTCTTTTCAAGTCTGCTATATTAAGTGAAATCATTAGCGTTCGCTGGTGACTGAACTGCACTGTCCGTTCTTGCCTGCCACACTAGATAACGGTATAACATTCTAATTCTAATTTTAAAGACAGGCTTTAATGTCACATCAAGTCCATTTTTAAAATAATAAAAGATTTTTAGGGACCTGGAACTCTGGAAAACTTTTTCACAGCAGGCGTTCACCACACCAGGTTTCCATCTCAGTGACTTTGAACCTCATTCACAACCGATGTGTCACTCTTTAACATTTATGATTGTCATTACAAGGACAGGCAATGCAGGAAATTCAAAGGAGGGTGTCTAGAAATGTTGCTATTCATTGATCCTGAATCTTTAAACGATGTAATACAGCAATGCAACTTATTTTTTGCAATAACTACAGTGGTGTAGTGGTTTGGGTGTCAGGCTATGACTTTGGAGACCAGGGTTTGAATCCCAGCTTGACCATGAAAACCCACTAGGTGATCTTGGGCAAATCACACTCTCTCAGCCCCAGAGGATGGCAATGGTGACTCCCCTCTGAACAAATCTTGCCAAGGAAACACCATGTAAGGCGACCCGCCTTAGGGGTGCTATAAGTTGGAAACCATTGAAGGCACACAAGAACCTTAGGATTTGAACCCTGGTCTACCAGAGTCCTAGTCCAAAATCTAGACCACTGCATCATGCAGGCTCATAATCCCCATAAAGGTATCACCTACTTGTATCTGATTTTTTTGCTTTTGTTCTTATACCTAGAGGAAGAAAAACATAAGTGGAAATGGGATTTCTTTCTTTGCCGGTCCAGCTATTGGCAGCTGTGGCTCCCATTTCCATTCTGGGTTGAACTCCAAATTATAAGGGAGCTATCTAAGATCATGAACTTCATCTCCAAACTATTTTCAGTCCCATGGAGAGAATTGCAGAACCATTGAGCTAGAAGGGACTGCATTGGCCATGTGGTTCAGCCCACTGTCAGGCAGGAATACATAGCTGAAGCATTGCTGAGAGATGGCTGTCCAACATCTGTTTAAAAACCTTCAGTGAGGAAGAGTTGACCAACTGCTGAGGGAACCCATTCCACAGTTGAATGGCTCTTACTAACTTAAACGTTCTTCCTAATATTCAAAGAGAATCTCTTTTCTTGTGAATCTGCCAGTTTGTATGCTAGACTTTGGAGTAGCAGAAAATAAGCTTGCTCCATCTTCTACCTATTGTTGTTGTTGCTGCTGTTGTGTGCCTTCAAATCACTTCTGACTTACTGTGACCCTAAAGCGAACCTATTATGGGGTTTTCTGGGACTAAGAGTGTGTCGCTCACCCAAGGTTACCCAATGGGTTTCCATAGCTGAGCAAGGAATCGGATTCTGGTCCCCAGAGGTATAATCCAATGCTCAAACCACTACATTACTCTGGCTTTCATCTTCTAGATCAGTGGTTCTCAACCTTCCTAATGCCGCAGCCCTTTAATACAGTTCCTCATGTTGTGGCGACCCCCAACCATAAAACGGATAGAGGAGGAGTGTCTCAGTTCCTAAGACCATCGGGGGGGGAAGTGTTTTCCAATGGTCTTAGGCGACCCTTGTGAAAGAGGTTGTGACCCACAGTTTGAGAACCGCTGTTCTAGATGAAATCTCTTCTAACATTTAAAAATGGCTATCGTGTCAGTCCCACATTTTTCTCTTCATCTTCAAGCGAAGTACCCAGAAGATGAGACTCACTATCCCACTGACCAGGAAGCCCATGAGATGCCACCATCATCCCCATATGTGATATAGCTACAGCCACTGAAGGATTAAACTATGCTTTCAGTACAACGTAAAAGAGAGGATCTACTTTTTAATATTTTGAAACGTCTCTGGGTTTTCGTCCCACTGAAAGTGACTATGAAGGAAGATGCGGCGGGGATGGAACGGAAGAGCGGAGGAAACCTGGTCAGAATTAATTTAAAACTCCAGTATCTGATTTAAATAATACCAGCACAAGTTCTTTATACTAGATTATGTAAACATTTCCCCCCCCTGGTCTGACAAATCAGATTAAATGTTTTTAAGCACTTCCCTTTGCTGAAAGGGGAGGCCATTCAGGAGGGAGATTAGTCTCCAAAGTCAAATGAGGGCTGCATTACAATAAGTCTTAAGTAATGCTGCGTGGGTGTGAATAAGGAAATGGATTCTCTAATGTGGGATTAAAATATTAATGGTGAGGATGGATGGAGTGGTTTCCAGGCTTCCAAAAAATCCCTTTCTGCTGAGCAGCCCTTTGCATGTTTGGACTGAAGGCTTTCATCCTCCTTTCCTTGGCTTTTTATTGCAGTGGATGGGTTTTCAGGTTTTGCAAGGTGAAAACAAGGCATGGGGAAGCATGCATCTTGTTTGGGAGCAGTGGTTCCCCATCTTTGGTCCTCCGGATGTTTTGGACTTCAAGTCCCAGAATTCCTGATTGCTGGCTCTAGGGCTTCTGGGAGATGAAGTCCCAAACTCCTGGAGGACCAATGTTTGGGAAACACTGTTTTGGAGTGCTTGCTCCACAGGGCTTTACTGGAGAGCAGTGTTTTTTAAAACAAGGTGCACGTTCTTTGCATGCCTTGTTCCATCAAGGAAAATCACTGTGCTACTTATGTTTGATATTAGGACATCTGGTGAGAGCATACATGACGCATCATTGAACTACAGCAGGCCTAGGAACCAAGGGACTTTGGCGGTTGTTGAATTGCAGCTCCCACCATCAATGTTAGGCACACTTGCTGGAAGAGATGGTAGTTGCCTAGCCTCCAACATCTCACAAGTGAAAACCAGGACAAATTGTCGCCACGTAACATCAGAGCATTGTCAAGATGAGAAAAGTCAAAAGGTATACTTTACTATACTCAAAAGAATATAGTCAAAAGTTGTAGATCAATAGTATCCAAAGGGCACAGGTTCCCTATCCCAGGACTAAAACTTTAGTTAATTTATGGGAGACATTTTAGAGGATGGGAATGAAGGTAAAGGACATCCCTGTCTAATTTTGAAGATGTTTTGGAGTCTCCCACTTTCCTTTTGCTGTGCTAAGATGAAAACAGACAAGACGTTATTAAAGACGGACTTTCAGCAAGAGGAACCCTTTGTTTCCCAAATTAAGTTCTCACACTTCCTTTGATGTCCTCAACAACAACAAAGGCACCTAACTTGTGAAAGCTGGCAATGTGAAAATTTATTTAAATGAAATCAGCGAAATGGCAAGTCATTCATCAATTAAAAAGTCATTAACTTGTCAGGCGCCTAACTATTTGTGTTTCTTTGTTTTGGAGTTCCAGAGGGATCCGTGTGCGACTCTGTTCCAGCAAAAAAAGGAGACTTGTATCATCTTAAGACTAGCGCACTGTTATTATGCCATAGTAAATTCCTTAAGTCTTTTAGATACCTTACATCTCTTTGCTATATGGGTTGTTATGATCTCGATGTAAGCTTCTTTCCCAGAAGATCAAGGAGTGATCTTTAGAGATTTGTGGCTTTTCAGTGTGTAGCTACCAACCGATTGAGAAGAGCATTGCTCCAAGCTTAGGATCAATAGCAGGTAGTTCCACTGATCCTAAGCTTGGAGCAATGTTCTTCTCAGTCGGCCCCACAAATTTCATAGGATTTTCTTAGACAAAGAAAGGTGGTTTTGCAAGTTCCTTCCTCTGAAATATAGCCTACAATGAACACCTGGTATTCATTGGTAATCTCCCATCCAACTATTAACCAGGGCTGACCCTGCTTAGCTTCCAGGATCAGACAGGATTTGGTGCATTTAGGCTATTTATGGTGTGTGTGTGTGTGTGCCTTCAAGTCAAGTAGATACATCAAATCAATGGAAATTAGTTAAGTCTTGACTTACCAAATGATCTCTACTCTACTCTACTCTACTCTACTCTACTCTAGTTGGGCCCAATAATAGGAATTGTCAAATGCTCAGGGCTGGTGGCCTACATTGGCCTCCCTTGACATCTCTGGTCCCTTATTGCACACCTTGAGTTATTGCATTAAAGATGCCCACTTACTCATATATCCCTCTCCAAAGTAAGTGGATCTAGGATTGCATCCATTGGCAGAATCCTATTATCAGTCTCCACTAGAATAGACGCATTGAATCAATCAGATTTACCTGGGTCTAGTCTAAGTGAGACTCCCCAACAGGATCTGGGTCTTAGTTTCCAGTTAACGTCAAAAGGTTCCATGAACTTGACCGACGATCTCTATAAACTTGTATTAACATATTTGTTTGCATCTAAACAAGCAATTCGTCACAGTTCGCCAGACACAATTAAAATCCTTTACTAACACATCTGCGTTGGAATGAAGTCCGATGCAGTGTCATTCATCCTATGAAGCTACCTAACAAGGAAATATGCTGGAACGCCTCGATTATCTATTAGCTTCTGTAAGTCAACATTTTCTGTTGGCCTTGCTGCCCAGATGGTTTTTTTAACTGCATCCCAAATAAAAGCTGTTTTAATTATCATAATGAGAGTTGCCAAAATGAGTCAAAGGCTAAAGAATAATGTTCTTCATTAAGCCCTTCATGAATAATTAGGTGATGTTCATGTACAGATATAAGCCTCTGAATGTACTAAACGCCACCAGTGGCAAAACACTCTTACTCTTTAAGCATGTTGTTCTCACATCTGTCAAGAAGGAAACAACTTCCACCAAGTGAAAGAAAGAAACTATTTTGTGACTCAGGGCCCATACAGACAGGCCAAAATAAAGCTGCTTCGGGTCACTGTTTAAATGATGCGTTCATCCTAAAAGGCCAGAAGCTGTGCCAAAGCTGTGGTCCAGTCCTTAAGATTAGAGCGTGGCTTTAGTTGGCATGGCTTGAGATGTGTGAATGCTGGTTAAGAAGTGCATCTAATTCTCACCATTGTGCACCATTTGGCTTCTTGAGAGTAGGGAAAATCTTTGCTGTTGTTGGGTTTTGTCCAAATAATGGTGAATGTTCCTTGCATCCCTACACTCCTGTAATGTGCATTTATATCCAATATGATCCTATTTGTCTCCAATTCAAATAAAAGAACCCCTAAAGCACCCTGGTAATTCCGGGTAGACTATGCCCTGTATCCTTTCTTTTCAAATGGTGGTGCAAACGTATTAGTATTTCTATGTCATTCCCAGCCTCGCGTCGCCACCAAATAATCCGTCATATTGAAATGGAGAGAAAAGGCTTTGGGCTGCTAAGAAAACAATCCCATAAAAAAAGTGTGAGCAAACTGATCACTCACTTGATGGAGTGTTATGAAATCCCCTACCGAGAGAACGAAAGGGAGAGAATTATGTTGCCACCGTATTGCTTGCTGCACACAAGGGTGCGCGGTTTATGGGAGTATTAATCTGAGCTGAATAATGAAATCTATAATTTAATATCTATTCATTAAATTAGCATTGGGACTTTTGGGCTTCATGGGGTTCAGTCATTACTGACACTCCTTTTTCTTCTTGCACAATTACTAATATTTCCTCTGGCTAAATTATATCATGATCCATCAAAGCCCTCTATTAAGTATGACCTACATGGAGGCTTCCAGAAACTAAATTGGATGTTTTCCTTGTCAGCGGTGGTGAAGTGGTAAATTATGAAACGGAGGGACTCCACATGACAGTCCCCATAGCTACACACTCACAAGAATCCAAAAATCCAAGCTGATGTGTTTGTTGAACCACAACAATACAGTTCAGTTTCATCTCCATGAGGTAGGTTCTTCATCAAGACTATTGTTGCGTGCCTTCAAGCCATTTCCAATGCATGGCAACCCAAAGGCAAAGCTTTCAAATCTTGTTGTTGTTCAGAGGAGGTTGTCCTTGCCTTCCTCTGAGGCTGAGAGAGTGTGATGCCACTAATTATTTCAGAATCGGTGCTTGTGTTTTATTGAACAGTTGTGAGCCTCATTCTTCATGTGAAGTCGAAGGCTTTCATGGCCAGCATCCTTAAAAAAATGCACCTAGGAGGATATTCATTCCACCATCACTACTGCAAAGGTTTGCATATAAAGCAGTACATATTTAAATGAGCTGAGCTGGGTGTTTTCTTTCAAGCCGGTATTAGGATTCAAATTATGCAGACTTGTTGTTTGGAGACAACCCTCAGCTAAGGCTCTGCCTGCGTTTTTGATATGGCTTCTCCTGTTGCGCACCGCCTGCATCGGGAGAAGGCAAGTTCCCCAGGTCTAGTGAAATGTGCGCCTCCCAAATGACCTGGGAGGGATGCATCTGCATGTGCAAAACCATGCGCAAATCGTTTTTTAAAAATCCTTGAGAACCACACATAGAATAACATTGGGAGATAGAAGGGGGCAAAGCATATCTTAAAGGCTGCTTGGCCCGTTCCAGTTCCCAAGAGAGGATTTTTTCTAAACAGGACTGGAAGTCACTCTCTTTCTTTCACAGATATGTATTTGACATCGGACCTCTAATTCAATTATACCTATACGTTCAACTCAGCCAAAAACATATTTGAATCCTTTCCAAAGGGCAGGGATATCTATAAAAGGTTAACCATCTGTCCTAGAGTAGAGATGATGCCATCGGCAGGGGAGAGCCTTATTTCCAAATTAGCTAAAATGATGTCAGATCAGCCTCGGATCAGTTAATAATACACTCGAAATGTTCCGTACTCAAAGCATGGCTTCTCCTACTAAGCTGCAGCCCTTTGCCCAGATAAAATTGAGTGTAATGCATAAGCAAACAAAGCAAATTGCTCCAATGAAAGCCTGTTAGCCAAGAATCGTTGTTAAAGGATTTGTCAATACTGCAGATTACGTTATTGCACTACAAGGCAGATCTAGTTTTGCTATAGCGGAAGTTGGTGGGAGTACTTTCGTACAGCTTGCTATAATAAAACCTCCAAACCGTTATCATTAAAATTAATTTATAATACAATATAAAATTACAGTTTTTAAGAAGAGAGTCCGGAACAAGCACATTCATATGCCCAGATAAACCACAGTGATTTGTGTTAATCACCATTTGTACCTTAAGCCATGAACTGCATATTATTTGACCAAGCAAACTGGCTTGTGCTCCCCTCTATTTGTTTCGTTCTCTCCCACTTATTTCCAGGCAGCTAGGAAAACAAACTTGGGACAGATTGCGGGTTCAAACATCACAACAAGACAGTACTTTAAGAGTTCTTTAACCTACAATGCATCATAATATGTGTGGTTTATGGCAAGTTGACAAACCATGGTTTGTTAGCAAAGGAAGGTTTATATATCACAACAAGCCAGATTTCAACAAACCATGGTTTGTCATGGTCCATAACTGGTAACTCAGGCAGCTGGGGAAGAAAGGAAATGGAGTAACAGCTGAATAAGAAAGAAGGAACAGGAATCCTGGTACAATCCATCGTTTAATCCCGAAAGAACCCCACAGTTTTGAGGTTAGAAGCATTCCAGACTGGATTGGAGCATCTAGTTGGAAATCATTTGGAAGCCCCCTTGGCAACCCTTCTGGACTAAGAACATGCAGAGGATTTTTGGCATTAACAGGATTTAATTGATTTATTGAAACAATTAAACCATTGTTCTAGTCCAGGCTTTGCAGCCAAAAATAGCAATGGTAATAAAATGAATGAGAGGCGCTGCAGAGACTTAATAGGGAGAGATTTACAATAAGGATGAGTTTGACAAACTTGTCAGCCTCAATAAACAACGGCCCACAAATTAAATGGTGAAGCAGCTTTCGCGGCAAACAGAACACTCAAGGAAAACAGATGAATGTAGGAGGTTTGAGATAAAGGAGCTGTTAACGTCTTTCAGAAAAAGAACCCACTTATTTTATATAAGAGGATAAAAGGACTTCATCAAACTTGGGGGGGGGAAACTTTTGCAGATCCACCTCACTTTCCCAGAACAACATTTAAAGCTAAAATTAAAAGCCAGACATCTGTATTTTGCTCTCGGGGACAAAAAATGCCCACCTCTTTCTATCTCTATCAACCTTGATTCATGGTGACCCTGTGGATGAGACACATCCAAGACCCCCCTGCCTTCCGCTGCTTTGCTATAGGAGTGAAACAAATGGGCAAAATAAAGTGGCTTCCAGTGCTTTGAAGGTGGGGCACTTATATAACACATGCATCCAAAGCATCTGGAAACCAGAACGAAGCTGCACTCCGAGGCTAAAAACCAGAGCAAAAAGAAGCCAGAAAATGCACATCTTCGCATCTGTATATAAAACCTCGATACGAGTGCAGAGCTGTGGCAAAGCAAAGGAATGAAAGTGTGACAAGTCCAATGGATGTAATTTCAACATACACAAACCAGGTCAGCCTTCAAAGGTCAGGGCTTTGGGCAGATATTCAGGGCTTCACGCAAACAGAAAGGATGCAGCAGGACTGGCTTAACATATTTTGAAGTGAGATAATGCACATTAACAGCTGAAGCATTCAGACCCCACCTTTAAGTCCAAAATCTAATATGAGCTGCTTGCACCGGTGTGTCTAGGTTTAAATGAGAAAAGTTGAACTCTATTCAGATGCACAATACCTCTGCACTTTTCTCAATAACTCTCCTCCCTCCAAAACTGGGTACATGTCTCCTAAGGTAAACTTTCGTGCCTGCTATCAAAAAGAATTAAGAGACATTGACTTAAAATTGGGTAAAACAGGGGTGAGAATCAAGCAGACTTCCCAATGCCATTGGACTGGAGCTCCCAGCAACCATCGCCGGAAGGCCCAATGGTGAAAAGTGATGGGAAATGCAGTCCAACAATGTCTGGAGGTACATGAGAGTCCCATTGCTGATACATAACAAGCCTTTCTCTTGTTGCTTGGGTGGAACCACTACTAAAGACGGAAAGGAGATGGGTGAATAAAGACGTGAAATTCAGTAGAGCTCCCTGCCCTTTCAGTATTGCTCCAGGGGAGGATTATAAATTCTTTGGCTGTACAAAATAAAAAAGAGGGTGGTGAAAATATAGAGGAAACCTTTTGAATTAAGTGAAGGACAAGGCACAGGGTCATAAGGCAGTAAAACTGATTGAAAGGGTTAAATTTCAGATTGGAATTTATTGGATAGGTTTGGCATGGCACAGATGTGCCGGAGATTTGTAAAGCTCTCCAAATCCCGATAATTCAGCCATTGGTAGGAACCAGTGAATGGCATTTCAAATTCCTTTGACCATTTCATTTTCATCTGGCTTCACACTGTTGAGGTAAATGGCTTTACAGGATTGGTTTCCAAAGCCCCATGATCTTATCCTAGGACAAAGTGGAACCTGAATCATTTCGCAGCACAAAGCAGAGTTAGTCCTACTGCAAAAGTCATTTCTTTTTCTTGACAACAAAGGTGCCAGTAAGTTACATTATAATTACAGCATAATGAACATAATGTACCTTAGTTCAGGGTTACATTAAGGTTTGGGAGATCTAGATTGCAATTCTGTCCTCTCAGCCATTGATCGGCTGTAGCAAGGATGCCTGGTCCTGTTGTGAGACTGCTCAGAAAGGAAACAACTTCTTCTCATAGCATTTTGATGTGTGACAGCAGCCAGACACATCCTCACAGCCATTCAGAGGTGAAGAGGATGGAGAGGCACCTAAATGGTAAGTTCAGCAGCAGGTGAAGAGAATACCAATATTCACGATAGCCACAGAGAGGGGGGTCTGCATCCACACTGCAGAAATAATCTGGTTTGACACTGCTTGAATTGCCATGGCTCCATGCAGTGCAATTCTGGGAACTGTATGGCACCAGAGCAGAGCAGCGGAGATTATTTCTTGCAGTGTGGATGCAGCCAGAGAGAGAGAGACCCATCTGTAAAGTGGATATAAGCCTACATATGTGATAACAAGATGCCAGCACCAAAGTGCAGGGAAACTGTGAAAAGGTGGCCTAGACACCCATCATTATGTTGTCTTCATGCCACGTGTTAATGGGCAACTGTTGCTGGTGCTATGTGTTGATGGTCAGCCTCTGCTCACCCTTATTAGTGTTCTTTACAGTTAGGGCCTTTCACACTACGCAGTTAGCAACACTTTCAGGGAACACTGAGATTTGCAGTTTTGGGGGGGCTCTGGAGCTCTCTGGAAGAGAATTATAAATGTCCCCAGAAATAACAAACCCCAGGATTCCCTAGGATGGAACCCATGGAAACTAAAGCGGTTCCAAACTGCTATAATTATCTAATGTGAAAAGGCTCTTACACCAAACAGCCTTTCCATAAGAAGACTTCAAAGAGTGGGCTGTCCTCTGTAAAGTAGGACACATGCCTATCCTGTTAGGGAATGAAAAGTCAGCCAACTGCTATGTCGTTTTGGTGAATTGAAAAGATGCAAGCCCAGATGGAGGTTTACATAGAGCAGAGCGGGGCCTGGAATCAAATTCTGGCCCTTTGGGATTCCCAAGATGGCTCCATCCATTACTTATGACATCATTATTAGATGGTCTCCCAACTTTTGCATATCTATCTATCTATCTATCTATCTGTCTATCTATCTATTAGTTTCCAGTACCTTCCTGCGCAAGATAAAATATAATTGCATATTTTGTATATATTTGTATAGCTGTACATTGTAAGGCCACATCCTTTTGCCTTTGTCTCCTAACACCACTGGCATGTGGTCCTCAGTAGCATCTCTTAAATTTGGCCCACACTCTCAATGGAGAACAGCGGTTCTCAGACTTTGCCTTCCAGATGTTTTGGAATACAACTTGCAGAATCCCTGAACATGGATCATGCTAGTATAGAATACCCAAGATATGCAAGATGTCATTTAAATGCCTATCACATTTTGTAGCGTAGAACTGTAAGTACCCAAAGCAAGCTGATCTGACACTCATAAAATAAAATGCACCAATGATCAGGATAATACCAAGAGCAGCATGCATATAATCTTCGCAGAGTAAAGCATCATTCACTTGTAGTGCTAGCTGCTATCATACATGTGATACTTATATAAACGCAATCTTGTAATGGCTCCGGTAAGCTATTCATCCTGACGATATTTATATTTCAAATTAGGTGCATTTTAGGGAATGCAAAAGGAGAGATCAGAGAGTGAAATGCTTTCAGCATTTCTCTATTTCCTAGGAACGAATTTCAAGTAAATAAATGGCTGGCGATGAACAAGCAACTGCAGCCCCAGACTCTTCTCAGCAGCAAATGAAAAATCAAAGGGAATGCATAAGTAACTGCCTGCTTATCTTTATTGCTTTATGTATTTATTTTCATGAGCTGCTACAGCTTCATTATTCATGTTTGCCCATGGTTCATATCTATCCGTGCCTGGATGTGAGCAGAAAACATTAAAGAAGACGAGATAACAAGTGATACTTATGGGGTTGTGCACCAACAGCCTTATTTAGGGTCTTCATTATATTTGGATGCATTCAGGGGAATGCTTGAACATCTGGGGTTGGACTAGGAATCTAGTTCAGGTTATACATGTCCATTTCTCAGGTGACTTTTAAAGGCACAGTACAGATGCAAATCAATGTCTATGATTCAAAGGCAAGGTGAAGTTTCGGGAATGGCCAGACCTACCATAAAAGTTGGCACTGCCAGCCCAGGACATCAAGCTACCATAGGCAAAAGACACAGCATTTATATACAGAAGCTGCCCAGACTGGCAGCTGAAGTTGGCTTCATCTCTATGGACAGCATAGCATCCATGGTTGCTGGTGGTTTCCATTTCAGTGGAAGAATGAGTTTGCTTTGGGGTTTAGTTCACTGTTTCACCAACTGGACCATTTTATGTTCTCCAAAAAGACCTCTTTTTTTAATGAAACGCACCTTTTTGCCAGCCATTATAAAACATGCAAATAAATGGAGATCACTTCAGTATGCAGATTTGTCTCCGTTGTTTTGGAACAGCTGGATAAGTCCAGAGGCAAAATAACAACAATAAATAAATAATGGAACGAAGGCCTGCAATGTGCAATTTGCAGCCTCAGTGTAGTGAACAAACAGAATGGGAGTTACTATAATCTTTAAGAACATGATTACAATACAGTTTCTCTGGATAATAATCCACTCCAACAAGCAATTCATTTTCTGCAAGGACATGCGATTTAACTTCTCTCTCTCTCTCTCTCTCTGTGGATTTGTTCAAAATTCAATTTAATCTGACACTTCAGTGTCTTCAATCTTCTGGAATGCTACCAATTTTCTCATTTATTTTGTAAAACCTGAACATTTTGTGCCATCAACATATTTTGATCCTTTTATGACAGCAAAGTACTAACAGCCAAATCACACAACCATTCCAAATAATATATAAATGAGCCAAGATCTAGTTCATGTTACCATGTACTGGACTTGTCATATGATTGCTTCCAAACTGGGAACCAATCCCCCCCGAAACATGTTTCACACACATTCATAATTCAGAGATGCACTGAACACATTACATAACTGCTATTCTAAAGGGCTGTTCACCGCATCTTGAATGCACTCATTGTACAGTGGGCCCTTCCCATCTATGGAGGTTTGGTTCCAGAGGCCCTTGTGAATGGGAAAAAACATGGGAGCTCAAGTCCATATTAACTGATAGACGGTGACATGCGCGTGCTCATGTCAGCACAACAGTGAACATAACGTTGGCTAATATGGGGGAGGACAGTCCACAACAGCTCCAATCCATGGATGGCAGCCCAACAATATGGCAAGCTCACTGTATATGCATAAGAGGAGGTTGGATGACATCCATGTCTCTTTTCGCCACATGCTGATGAACAGACTGGATAACCCTCCACTTAAGAAACCCCCATGATAGGTTCACCATAAGTCAGAAATGACTTGAAAGGACACAACGCACATGGGGTCTGACTGAGCATTTGGTCTTCATGAAACAGGTCCCTAGGCCTGCAGAAACAGAGCTTAGAAATATTAGTTTGGTCTGACCCACGCCAGAATTTCCCAGCCAGTATGGCCAACTGCTTTTAACATTTTCTGGCCTTCACCTCCAGGAAACGTCCAGCAAGCATCCTATTAAACTTCAAAACCTGTCTGAAGGTGAAAGAGACACCAATCCGTGGGTGTTTGTTCTTTTGTCATTACTCACACAAGAGCCTTCAGAGATACTCGCTCTCTGATCCCTTAACAAGCATGGAACTGAGGGTTCCTCCATACAGCTTTGAGCATGACTATGTGTGGGACTATTAGCTTGTTGTAACCATGAAAACTAATGAGTTGGCCACCTGTCAGTCTTCTACTATAATGAACATTTCCAAATGCTAAAGGACATGATCGTGAGCTCAGGTAATCTGTTCCGATCTGAATGTCTCACCTCGCCCCAGCCTACATGCCAAGATGGGCTTCCCAACACAACTTCTCATTGTTATTTCATCTCTTGAATGTTCCTGAGGCCTTCTGGGGAGGGGGATTTCAAACGCCTGGGAGCAGCCACCAAGATGGCCCTCTGTTATGCTGGCGAAGGTGGTTTCTGATGTAGACAGATCAACACAACTGCCTGAATTGGATGTGTTTCACAATGGCACCTGCTCTTCAAGATCTACCACTGTTCCAGGAACAATCCATAACATCTGAAACCATTCTTCATCCTCAGCTGCCATTGCTTGAAAGATTCGCAATACTTCTGTTTAACATTTCCAAACATTCCCCTTCTTGGAAACTATCTATGCTGTCCTTATGAAGTCGTATTAAAGCGTCGTATCGTCAGCAATGCGGTTGCTGCAACGATTATTGGTAAACACTTCAGCCTGAAGGAGCCCAAAGAACGCTGCTTCTCTATGTGTCTCTGCAAGTGGAAAACAACTATTCCTTTGCAGAGCCATTGAGACCATAAACAAATTAAATCCAAGTAATAGGTTATCTTATTTTTAACAGCTCTCAGCAAAAGACCTGTTTTCAGGATTCAAAGGCAACGGCACAGTTGCATTATAGAGAAGGAAAAGGACTTGAGTGCGAACGTTCAACATTCGGAGGGGAGGAAATGCAAAAAGGGAGCACACAAAATACTACCAGAAGGAAAGATTCCTAGCAATCCCTAGCTTAATTCCTAGAGGAAAGAAGGCTCCAAAAACCATAGCATCTTAACTACGTATTAAAACAGGGCCAGCCCAAGATGCTTTGTTGCCCGAGGCAAAGGACAACATACGCACACCTTCCACACAGAGAAGCAAACTAGACTGCCAGCTGAAGTTTTCTTTGACACCAGACAAGATAGTGTCCTCCACGGAGGACAGCAGGCTACTTTAGGAGGTCTGAGGGCTACACAATTCCCATCTCTGCTGTAGGGCTAAATCCCATCACTCTTGTTTTATGGTCACTGTAATTGAAATGCAGCTCTGTCACAATCTCCCAACTGGTAGTAACCTTCTCATCCATCAGAACATATGAGGAGCCACACTGAATCAAATTGAAAGCCTGTGTAGTACAAGAACCCATTCCTCAGTGTCCAACCAGCTGCCTCTGGTCATTGTAAGGCAGAGCAAGGGAAATGACGGCTGTCCAGATGTCACTGAACTGCAATTCCCATCAGCCCCATTTAGCCTGGGCATGACTGAGCTATGATGGGGCTACTAATTCATCAGTATCTGTAGAACCAAATGTTGCTAGCCATACTCTTCAAGAAGGGATGAGATCTGTCACACCTTAAACATTTAAGTGGCCTTTTCTAAGTGCTGGAAAGGGCCATGCATGTTAGCTTTCAATGCCCACCAAGGGATTTCCTTTGTCTCTGGAGAAAGGTATCCTTTTCATAGGCCTTTGCTTCGTTCCCCGTTGGCTTCAGGGGGGCCAAGTTCTCTTTCGCAGCTCTCACTGTTTTCGGAGATGCTAATTATGAACATTGGCTTCCTCTACCCAGAATCCACTGACTGTGTCAAGGTGAGAAATTTGAGGAATGGGAAACAGATAAGATGACGCAAGCAAAGCTTTAAAGATGAACAAAGCTTATTAGTTTCTCACACTTTGTCCTGATCTGCTAAATTGATTCTAGCTGTGAAACTGAAGGGAGTGGAGGAGCTGTTCAAAATCTCTATTAGACAGAGACAGGCTTCAGAAGGAAGTGTGAATCAACAGTCTGCTCAGGCTTAAGCTATCATTCTTCTTTGGGAAGGAAGGCATAAAAACCCGGCTTGTTTGAAATAATACAAATATTACTTTTGTTCCATCATTTTTCATAATGACTAATCTACAGCGAGGGCCACAGTTCCATACACTTAAAATCCTAAATTGAATTATGGATCCCAACAGGAGTAGACCCATTCAGTCAATGGGATTTGCATAAGTGTTGGCCCATCCTTCAGCAATTAATTCATTGATCATCTTTAGTTGCCATTAGCAATTAGATTTGGGTCTTTCCCATTGCCTAACATTATCCCCCAACCCCTCGACAATGACCCACCCTACATTTAGACAAAATCAGAGAGAAGCAGAGAATCATAGAGTTGGAAGAGACTTCAAAGGTCATCCGTTCCAACACAAGACACAAAAATGAAGCAGTGCAGTGCCAAGGGAAGCGACAAGTCTCTTAGCTACTCCCTTCTGTTGGAGGACAGACCTACACATACCATGCAGCCTGTCCTATTAACCCCTAAACTAGCATATTGCCATTGAATACGGTAAAGGGTACACTCCCAAGTCAGGATTAAGCTGGCAGTTCAATCAGCTCCACTGTGTAGAACAGAGGAGGGGTGCCATCTTGCCTTATGCCTCTAGAATAAAAATGTCTTGAGGCTCACAGTTCTTACATTAGTACTCAGCCTGTCTGGATTGTACATGTTAACTATAGCTTGGCCATTATAAGCCTACAGTAGAGTGGCCATGTGTCCTACTTTATAGACAGTAGTCCTTTATTTGAACAGCTGTTAGAGGAGACTCTTGTATTTGTGGGCAGAAGTAGGCAACTTCCAAAGGTCCCACCCTCGTCCTTTGCATTTTGCCCTTGCTCTGTTTGAATGGCATCCATTTCAAGTCCAGTTTGAAGAGGAAGAACATTGAGAAGGGAGAACATGAGCCTTGAAGTTCTTCTGGTGTGGCTTCCAGTGTATGATGGAAGCCGCATAAGGCGCACCCATGTATGACACAGGCGCACCATATATATAATAATATATATAATTCAATACCAACATTAAAAAACCGGATGAAGAGAAGCCATTGGTGAGTACCATTTGCTTTGGTTAGTCAACCAATTACAAATCCAGGAGCATTGCCTAGGCCTCCTTTTACTAGTTTGTTTGCAAGGGGAACCTTGTCAAAGGCCTTGCTGAAATTGAGATATGTTATATCCACAGCATTCCCTTCATCTACCGAGATGGTGATTTGATTTAGAAGAGGAAGAGAGATGAGATTGGTTTGGCATGACTTGTCTTTGAGAAACCCATGTTGACTTTTAGAGGTAGCCTCACAGGTGCTGCAAGACCCCTTTGCATACTGACATCGTAGACTGACATGGCTGTGTCTCTGAATTCTACCCCCTTTGTTGAAACATGTCTGAAAATTCGCAACTAAACCGTTTCCCTACGAAATATAAATGATTGTAAGCATTGTTCCACAATATACAACTTTCCATACTCTGCTTTCTTTAAGATACATATGGCTGTATACATGTCTTGCTAATATACAGTATACTGTTTCCAGGCCACAGCTGCATTTGAAAATTCAGAGACGTGTCCAATTGAAAGGAGAAGTCCTGGAAATGCAAATTACATTGACATAAAATGTGGCTTGCACACATTTCTCCCCAGCAATGTCATTATCCTGCTCCGCATTTCGGACTCTCCCCGCTTTCCATCAGCCAAAATTTTAATAGCATCGTCCTATTTCATTGCGTCAGGCTGAACTTGTAAAATATAAATCAACATCATCATTTCTGCAGAAGCTGATTTGATGAACCCAGGATTAAAGGAGTGAGCAGACAGCATAAAGCAAAACAGGATGATTCCAGTAAACAGGAATGGAAAAAGTTCCAAGTTTCACAGCCTCCTGCATTAAGATTTCTTTCTATCCCTTTGGTACTGCCTTCAAATCAGAAACGGAAATGAAATTCCCCTACATTTGTCCCAGCCAAATTCTTCCCAGGAAGGTAAGTGAAAGAATAGTGTAAGCTAGTACTTTCTATAGGTACAGCTACACTGTAGAAATAATGCAGATTGACACCACTGTAACTGCTATGGCTCCTGGGATTTGTAGTTTGTAGTGAGGCACCAACATGCTTTGGCAGAGATGGCCGAAGACCTTGTAAAACTGCAAATCCTATAATTTCATTGGATGGAGCTACAGCACTTAAAGTGGTATCAAACTGCATTATTTCTACAGTGCGGATACACCCTATGTTAGTGAAGCAGCGAGTCTGCTTCAGGTTTTAACCTGCACTTGGAAAGGAGCAACCCAAAGTGCTGAAACCCATATACCCAACCGATAATAAAACCTGGAGAGGATTCACCGCCCCATCAACATGGAGTCACCAGCTGCTATGGCAAAGGGATTACTTTTTCCCCCTAAGCTTTTCTATTCTATTGCATTCACCGTTGCGGTAAAGGCCTTTCTGGCTCTTACGCTGTTCCCAGGGCAAGTTGAAACTCATTTGTCACATGCCTGAAATGGTAATAATGAAAAGGGCTTTCTGATGATGAGCTGCCATTGTAAAGTGCGCGAAGCCTATTCTCTCCTTGGTGTTATCATCCTCGGGTTCCAGAGACTCCATTATATTCCTGCTGCAGTCACAAAGAGGAGGTGAGACTGAATCATTCGCCAAGGTGGCAACGGCCCCCCACTAGAGATTTCATGGGGAATCTTTTCATATCAATGTATAGATGTGCCACTGCTCCTTCGTTTACAACATTCAGCTCCCTCCTTCTTACTGTGACTAAAACAAGTTACCAAAGTAGTGTTGAAACAAATGATGAAAACCTTTATGGGTTACGAGAAGGACACCATTTACTGCGAAGGAAACCAGACAACGGCAACCAAAATAGTGCAAGGTCTGGAAACTATAAGGAGCATCTTAGGGAGATGGGTATGTTTAGCCTGGAGAAGAGACGGTTAAAGGGTGATGTGATAGCCATGTTTAAATACTGGACCCATTGACTACCCCAGAATCGTAGAGTTGGAAGGGACCCCAAGAAGGGCCCTGATCCAGTCCAACCCCATTCTGCCATGCAGGAACTCTCCATCAAAGCATCCCCATTGACAGATGGCCATCCAGCCTCTGTTTAAAGACCTCCAAGGATGGAGACTGTGTGTGCATACAAGTGTTTATTCCCTTTGTAAGTGCATAAAAATGAATGAATCGGAATAGAAATAATAGAAATATTGCTTACGAACAGCCTTGGACTCTTACAAAGTTCAGATGTATTCGAAATTTAACTTTCGTGGTCATTCATCTTTCCTTTGTTAGACAGGTCTGAGCATCCTTTTAAAGAAACTTTTAGTTGCTAGGGAACATTATAGCAATAGGGACAGTGATGGAGAACAATTCCTTTTACTCCGTCTGATCTAAACCGGAAAGCATCTACTGTGTGAAAAGAGACTAATGGAAAATGACTTTTTGACGGAGTTCCATTGAAAGCAGCAGAATCAAGCCAGTGATGTTCAACAGCTGATGGAAATGCCGAAACGTCCAATACTCTCTGTTGACGTTTTGGAGAAAGGTTGGAGGGGCTGGAAGCAACAGAGGCAATTTATGTTCCTTGTACACTTTTTTCCATTAGTGGACCAGAGAGCTCTTTTGAAGATGTTTCCCCTGAAAGTAGCTGTCAATATAACTTGGGAGCAAATTAAAACAACTAGAAGTATTATGGAACAGCACTAAAGTCATGGAAGATATTTAGAAGACAGATAGTACCTGCTTTTGCATCACTGTGAGTAGAAGCTGATGCAAGGTTTATTATTATTATTATTATTATTATTATTATTATTATTATCGTCCTTTCATCCATCCTCCAAAGAGCTCTCAGTGACGTAAATGGTACTCCCCTGCCTGTGTTCACAGCAATGCTACAAGGATGCTTAGGCTGAGATGCAGGAGCAGCTCCAATGTCATCCATTGAGTAGCATGTCTGATGAGTGGGGTTTTAAATCCATGTCCTAGGATAGTATAGGACTGGGAATTGTATGGAATCATAGGCCCGTTACAGACTGCCAAAATAAAGCTGCTTGGGGTCTCTTTGGAGGTATGCTATTTAAATGATGAGTGGATCCTAAGAGTCCGGAAGTCGCACCAAAGCCACTCTCCATTCCTAAGCACCAGAGTGCAGCTTTGGTGCAGCTTCCGGATTCTTAGGATGCATGCGTCATTTAAACAGCATACCTCTAAAGAGACCAGAAGCAGCTTTATTTTGGCAGTCTGTAACAGGCCTATAGAGTTGGAAGAGACCACAAGGCCATCCAGTCCAACCCCTTTATTCTGCCATGCAGGAACTCTCAGTCAAAGCATCCCCATTGACAGATGGTCATCCAACCTCTGTTTGAAGACCTCTAAGGAAGGAGACTCCACTACACTCCAAGGGAGTTTGTTCCACTGTTGAACAGCCCTTACTGTCAGTACATTCCTCCTAATGTTGAGCTGGAATCTCTTTCCCTGCAGCTTGCATCCATTGCTCCATTGGGTCCTAATCTCTGGAGCAGCAGAAAACAAGCTTGCTCCCTCCTCAATGTGACATCCCTTCAAATATTTAAACAGGGCTATCATATCACCTCTTAATGTTGGTGCTGACCTTAGCTCCTCCATTTTTAACCTTGACCATGCAGACCTGGGGGGATAACTTTCATGAACTCTGCATTAGCCAAGGAACAAGTCAATATACTTAGTACATTATGGGAAACGATTGGGACAAGTTTAATAGTGAGATGCAAGATAGAGGGGGGCAACCAAGATATATAAGATATACAAGTTATCCCCCCAGGTCTGCATGGTCAAGGTTAAAAATTTGTTTTCAATGGTATTTACTGCACCGTTTTTTCCATTCTGTCACATGGAAGCTTTAATTAATTTTCCACGGAAAAGTATTTATAACGTAAAGGATTTATTAGCCCCTTGTCAACTTTTAGCCACGGAAAATGTCAAGAATGCCTTCCAAGCTATAAATAATCAATGCAATTTTTAGAAGCAATTAAAGAATACCAAAGCTGGGATACACAACCGAGTCTCCCTCCTCCGGCGAAGCGTACTTTTTCATTATGCATGTACACACCGGGCTTTTCACGGCAGGAGACCTTCATCTCCGACTGGCATTTCCATGCGCCATCGCAATGCCAATTATTTATTATCCCACCCCTTTGTTGTAGTAGCCTTGGCGTTTCTCGTTTTAACGGTAGAGAGTCATAAATGCTCTCATGAGACGGAATGCCTCTTCTATGCCACCGTACAAGTTCCTCCGCTGATATAGCCATGTTAGTCTGTAGGATCACTACATAGAGAGATCTAGCAGCACCTTTGAGACTAACTGAAAGAAAGAAGTTGGCAGCGGGAGCTTTTCTAATCTAGACTTAAGTCTGCTTCCCCAGATTTCTCCACCAAATGAATCTGAGGAAGTAGGCTGCATTAACTGCCCCTGACTCAATGCTAGGGAATCCTGAGACCTGTAGTCTTGGTGAGGGGAAGACATATTGAGCCATAATAAACTACAAATCCCAGGCAGGGTAGTTAAAGTGGTCTCAAACTGGGTTATTTCTGCAGCTACAATTGAATGTTTTCAG
>NC_056529.1:29939573-29941979 GCF_019175285.1 Sceloporus undulatus
AATAATAATAATAATAATAATAATAATAATAATAATAATAATAATAATAAATAAGCATACACCTTTTAATGGATAAAAAGAGAGAGAGAATGGGGGGAGGTCTTAATGTTTCGAAATGCCAAACATTGCTGGTCTCAAGTGTTTGGTTTGGAGAAAGGAGGCTCAGGCACCTTTTACCTGGGAAAAGAAAAGAGGAAGAAGGCATCCAGGTGCATTTAGTGCAATCATCATGATCAACAACACATGAGTCTTCTCTCCATAGACTTCGTTTTGATCAAGTTCTGGCTCTAAAGAGCATTCCTAATACAAGGGCGCCATCTGGTGGCACTTCTAGAGCACTGCAGCTTCTTTGAGGTTCCTTCCAACTTCTATGGATCGACCCAGAGAGAGAGAGAGAGAGAGAGAGAGAGAGAGAGAGAGAGATCTGTAGCAAAACCTTTGCAAATGGAGGGAGCTGAAAGGCTCCAATGCTCCTTCCCTTCCTCCTCCTCCTTCTCCTCCTCAGTCCAGCTATAAGGCTTTCCAGCAGCATTGGCATCATTGGAGGGCCATTGTCTGCAGCAATGGACCTTCTGGGAGCCTCCTTTTCTCAAGCCACTGGCCACTGCTTCATCTTCTTCTTTCCTCTTAGGAAGTCAAAGGGCTCCTTGCAACTCCCAAACTACAACTCCCAGAATCCCACCCACGGATTCAAGGACCATGGGACGAAAAGTATTCCCAAAACTATAAATTCCAAAGAGCAAACGTTGATTTATTTCTTATCTTTTATTTGCCATTTCGTATAAAGGGACACCACCCTTTTACTCTGCCATTGCTTGAATGGGACTTCAGCATCGTGGGTTTTGGGATCCACAGCTACCCTTGAATGTTTTCTGAATAATAATAATAATAATAATAATAATAATAATAATAATAATAATAAATCATACATCTTTTAAATGATAAAAAGAGAAGAGGGGGGGGGTCTCAACCTTTGGAAATGCCAATCCTTGCTGGTCTGAAGAGCTTTGGAGAAGGGAGGCTCAGGAGGCACCTTTTACCTGGAAAAATAAGAGGAGGCCATTCTCCTCAAGTGCATTTAGATGCAATCATCATCATCATCATCATCATCAACACAAAAGTCTCCATAGACTTTGGTTTGATCAAGTTCTGGCTCATAAAGAGCATTCCTAATACAAGGCCGCCATCTGGTGGCGACTCTTGAGCACTGCAGCTTCTTTGAGCTTCCTTCCAACTTCTGTGTATCGACCTAAAGAGAGAGAGGCACAGTGGTCGAGCAAGAGGTCGACCCAGAGAGAGAGTCTGACAAGGCGAAGGGGGCGGGGCCAAAGTGGAGCATGCGCAGAAAGGGAATTGAGGTTTCTGACAGGAGTTATATTTCAGGTTCTGGCCAAGCTGAGTCCCAAAATGTCCTCCACTATGAGGACTCTTTCTGTCACAAAGTAAACTCTCTGCCCAAAGGAGGGTGACCCAGGTTCCTCCATGGCTGAGAGGTCATCAGAAATAATTCAGTTTTTCACACACACACACACACACACACTTTAGCTGCCAGGGCTCAGTGATAGAGGAAGCTGGGAGATGTAGTTTGTTGTGGGTTTTGAGCTGGTGGTGCCTCAGAGCCACCACAACCGTTCCCAGAATTCCATAGCATTGGGCTCTGGCAGGGGCCAAACACACTGAAGAAATAACCCACTTTGAGGCCGCTTTAACTGCTCTGGCTCAATGCTAGGGGATTCTGGGAACTGTAGTTTTCTGGAGACATTGAGCTTTCTGTGTCAGAGAGCTCTGGTGCCACAATAAACTACATTTCCCAGGATTCCCTAGCACTCAGCCAGGGCAGTTGAAGTGGTCTCAAAGTGGGTTATTTCTGCAGTGTAGAAGCAGCCTAAGAAGCATGAATTTGCATATATGTTAGTGCTTTTAGATCTTATTTTGTAATGTTCTACATTTTCTTTCTTGGCTTTCTTAAGTTGTTGCAGTGCTTTGTTCTCTGCTCTGGGGCCACAACATACTACACTTCCCAGAATTCCATATCCTTGAGCCAAGGCAGTTAAAGCAGGACTATTTCTGTAGTGCGGATGCAGCCAACCTCAGTTTAGTCATCTTGGGTCCAAAATAAATAAATCCTATTATTATTATTATTATTATTCTGAAGACATTCAAGGGTAGCTGCAGAAATAACCCAGTTTGAGACCACTTTAACTACCTGCCTGGGATTTGTAGTTTATTATGGCTCAATGTCTTCCCACAAACACTACACATCCCAGGATTCCCTAGCATTGAGCCAGGAGCAGTTAATGCTGTCTGAAACTGGGTTATATTTCTGTGATTTGGACCTCTGTGAGGCAAAAGAAAGGGCCTTTCCCCCCAAGGCAGGGAACCCTAAAAATAATAAAACATGAGTGG
>NC_056529.1:29941989-29942191 GCF_019175285.1 Sceloporus undulatus
TGATGATGATGATGATGATGATGATGATGATGATGATGATGATGATGATGATAGCTGAAGGGGCAGCAGAGTAAGAATAAAAGGTTGGAAGAGCAAAAGGTTGGAGTGTATTTTGGACCACTACAGTATTCTCCTCAGAAACTGAGGAGAAATAGAGAATTTTAAGCACTTTAAGGCTGGGGGGGGGGGGGAAGCAGCAGGA
>NC_056529.1:29942201-29948993 GCF_019175285.1 Sceloporus undulatus
AATAATAATAATAATAATAATAATAATAATAATAATAATAATAATAATAATAGCAGCAGCAGCTGAAGGGGTGCCTGAGAAAAGGAATAATAGGTTGGAAAAGAGAGAGGAGGGAAGAAGAGCAGAAGCTGAGGAGAGAAAAAAGCACAAGGAAGGTGGGAAAGTGTATCTTTCTGAGGTAATAAAGCCAACGTTTTACTTCAGGTCTGAGGAAATAAAGCCAACTTTTTACTTCAGGTCTGAGGAAATAAAGCCAACTTTTTACCTCAGGTCTGAGGTAATAAGGCCAACTTTTTACCTCAGGAGAGGGGCTTTCCTCTCTTCCCTCCGTTTTTTAATTGACATTTTGCCCTTTTTTCCAACATAGGATTCAAGAGAGAAAGATAACGTTCTGGTCTGGGCTATTCCTTGCCGTAATGAGAAATATTTTGGAGTAGTCTTGAACATGCAGTTGAAGTACTATTAGCTTTTCTAAAGAGTTGTTCCTGGTGGAGATAAAACTGCTAGAACCCGTTTGTTGACTTTATAGAGATAAAACTTTTCTTCCTGGTACTGGGGAAAAGGATTGCTGGAATAAGTTTGAGTTTGCGTCCTTATTCCAAGGTTGAGGTCTTATTCTGATTGGAAACATTTCCTT
Source organism: Sceloporus undulatus (assembly GCF_019175285.1). Lineage (NCBI taxonomy): Eukaryota > Metazoa > Chordata > Lepidosauria > Squamata > Phrynosomatidae > Sceloporus > Sceloporus undulatus. The sequence goes on from NC_056529.1 coordinate 29,942,839, forward strand.
TCCCTTGCTACTACTTGAGATCTCTCCAGCCAAAATCTTACACACAAAATACTACGCTGTCCTTTGACTGTTCAGTTTTCAGTTATGATCAGCTGATCCTCCAAAACTGACATTTGCACCATTCATGGTGTGTAGTAACCAATAGTGTACACAGACACATATCAACACATGGATTGTCCTGCACCTCAACATTAACTGCTGCATCACTTCAGGCTTATCTATTGTTGTAGTTGTTGTGTGCCTTCGAGTCATTTCCAATTTGTGGCGACCCTATCATGAGGGTTTTATTGGCAGGTTTCTACAGAGAAGGTTTGCCATGGAGGCTGAGAGAATGTGACTTGCCCAAAGTCACCCAGTGGGTTTCCATGACTGAACCGAGATTCGAACTCTAGTCTCCAGAGCCCTAGTCCAACACTCAACACAATGCTGGCTCCATGTAGGTTTATTTGATGGGAGTACATTAATACAAGTCTATATATGTTTCTGAATAAATCTGAAATCTCAACCATTTCTCTTTACGACTCTAACTTGGATGTTCTTCAGATTATCCAGAATTAGCCAATATAGCAAACAGAAATGGTGGTCCCTTGGTATCTGATATGGTTTGGTACCAGGACTCCCTTGGATACCAAAATCTGTGGATGCACAAGTCCCATTGAATACATATAGGTTACATAGGCCTGTTACAGACTGCCAAAATAAAGCTGCTTTGGGTGTCTTTGGAGGTATGCTATTTAAGTGATGCATGGGTCCTAAGAGTCCGGAGGTGCGCCAAAGCCACACTCCATTCCTAAGCACTGGAGTGCAGCTTTGGTGCAGCTTCCGGATTCTTAGGATGCATGCATCATTTAAACAGCATACAGTACCTCCAAAGAGACCCGAAGTAGCTTTATTTTGGCAGTCTGTAACAGGCCATACTAGAACATCTTCTCATGGACACTTAAAGTTCAAGCCACAGCGCCTTTTGAAAGAATGGTTAAAACCTAACTATTTGGATTAGGTTTGGGAGGATTTTACTGACATCTTAAATGTGGTGGACTTTGCTTCTGTTTGGCCCGGGGTTTATTATTGTGTTATCTCTCCTGATCGAATGGAGCAGGCTATAAATCCCCCCAAAAAACAGGTTCTGGTAAAAGCATGCAAAATGTTTACACAATGTCCAGAACAAAGTTAATCGTCTTTATTCTTCTGTCCTGCGCTTTCTTGAGTAGAATGACTCACTGACTCAGAAGTGACCTCTTTCTGGGAGTCGGAATCCTACTACCAGGAGTAATTTCATAGATGGTTTTTTAAAAGGCTTTAAATGCCCTGCTGGTTAGTATCTTCCAAGCTTTAGCTCAGTCCCTGTACACTTTATGGACTTCTTCTCTTATACATACCTCCTCTGAACAAATCTTGCCTAGAAAACCCCATGATGAAACTATAGTTTCGCCTTAGGGTCGCCATAAGTCGGAAACGATCGAAGGCACACAACGGCAACATCTGCCATGCGTGCTTAGTTCAAAGGGGGGGGGGAAGCACACATCAAAACCAACCCTTAAACTATCGCTTTGGATTTTGGCTCAGTGTTTAATTGTTTTCATTTTTCTCATTTGCATTACCTTTTGACAGTATTCCCTTTTGCTGAAGGTTGTCCTTAGGACTGGAGCATGGCTTTGGCGTGGCTTCCGGATACTTAGGACGCATGCATCATTGAAACAGCATACCTCCAAAGTGACCCAAAGCAGCTTTAGTTTGGCCTGTCTGTATGGGGCCATAGTAAAAGGATCTAGGTCTGTGTTTCGGGGGAATTATTTTATCAACTGTCAGGATGCTAAATGTAAACTTCTCTTAACGCTTTTAAGGAAGAGCAGGGCACAAATGCAAGGAATAAGCTGGATTTGTCCCTTCCATAACTGTTCTTTTGCCTTCATCTACATAGGATTATGCACTCTGTTTATTTATCAGTTGTGGTGGCCCTGGGCGACCGGAACGAAAAGCTGTGTCTCAATCGCTGTTGCATGGTTTTAGGTGTGCCCTGTGTCATGTTCACATTGCACATAAATCTGAAAGCAATGAAGACAGAAACACCTTCATTTCCATCGAAATAGGCTTTACAGTTCCTGAAACCTGATATCAACCTTCGCAGCGATTATGAAAGAGAGTCTTAAGTTCACTTCTTGTTTTGTGGCCCCAGTGACTCACCGCAGCAACCGGGGAAACAGGGAAGCTCAGCGTTTTCGGAGGCAGAGACGGCATATATTTCGTGAATCAATGTCTCCGAATTAAACCATACAGAAATAGGTGTGGTTCTCTTTCTCCGAACGCCCCTGTATGGCGAGTGAATGAAAGGCTGATTCACATCAGCACCAACACATTTCCCCAAAGGTTGCATCCAAGTGTAGCAGGGCACACCACAGTTTTATGCGCTGTCTTGAGGACTCCATGAACCAGTTTCTAATAGGGTTTATAATAATATAATAAAACAAGAACTTTACTGTGCGTGTCGGACACCACAACCACCCACATGAGAAGAGGAAGGTGTAAAATAGCTTTCCATTCACTATCGCACACATAGGAGAAGAAAAAAGAACTACCTGCCCCTCTCTCTTGCGCACAGGTCAATGAGCGCCTGGGTGTCACTGTCTCTCGCACATCAGTGAACCAGAAAGTGAAAGGAATTAGCACTAGCAACTCAAGTGTGAGAACCTCTCAAGTTTGTTCCAGCCTGGCAAATCATACATCAATTATCTCCCGATAAAAGACAGGCAGCCTCAGCAGAATTCCTTGACCCATGGCAAGGACTAAGGGACGTTTCCCCTTCAATAAAGCGAGGAAAGAGCAGAGGGCACATGGTTCACGGAGGGTCAGCACATGCTGACAATGCGCTGCCCCATTGCTGAGATCATGATCACAGACCTCTGATTTGTAGCTCTTGGCCACTGCCTCGGATCATCTTGCTTTGCCCTTGGCAGTCCTTTCGTTCTCTCAGATATCGGAAGCACGGTGTCTTGAAAGAATTCGAAGACATAGCCTTGTTAGTCCAGAAAATCAGTACGCAAAGGGATCTTGCGGCACCTCGGGAGCAAAAGCTAGAAGTTGGTAGCGTGTGCGTTCATAGACTTGAACCTGCTTCCTCAGATGCATTTGGTGGAATGGAAAACCTATATGGCAGTCTGTGTGTGAGAATGCAAAACTTAGGAATGCAAAACTTTGTGGGTTTGGAGATGAGGTGACAAGGCCATTCTTAATGACAGTCGTGTTTGAAAAACACCAATTTTGAAGTCAGATGCAAGGCCTCTCTACCGTGCCACATTTCATATACGATTCACACATGGCTTAATGAGAATCCACATTGAACACCGTGCATTGGTATTTGTTATTAGGTACATTTAGGTCCTGCTTTTCCTCCAATGAGTTGAAGTAGAGGAGGTGTAAATCTGCCCTCAGCTGCAGTTGTTGCTGATCTTAACATTAAACCATACAGAACCCAAGATCCTGCAGGCATCTCCTACAAACAATTTCCTTTCATGGAATTACTCCTAACTATACAGAAAGAGTCTTGAGTATCTTTAAATACTTCTGGCACAGACAGTCCTTGTGCATCTGCAATGCTAATGAATGCTTACTTAGAAATAACCACTCAACTTAAGCCTCATCTGCACTGCAGTAATCATGCAGTTTCATACCACTTTAACTGCCATGGCTCACTTCTATGGTATTCTGAGGTTTGTAGTTTTGGGAGAGATTTGGGCTTCTCTCTCGGACCACTTTGGTGCAACTAACTACAAATCCTAGGATTCCATAGCATGCAGCCGTGTCAATTAAAGTGGCATCAAACAGCATTATTTCTGCAGTGTAGATGAGACCTTAGTGCGATTTACTGCTGAATGAACATGTGCAAGATTGTCCCGCAACAGACTTAGGCTGCAATCCTATATATGTATCCAGCTACAACACGCTTCGAATGCCTTTGTTAGTCTTCCGGGTGTGTTTTGTGTGTTTGCTGTGACAAACGAACATGGCCAACCCACTGGAATTTGTACTTGCCTTGTATACATTTGGGCTCAAAAGGAATCCCACAGACAGCATACATACCCCTTGCACTCCGAGGCCTTCTGGCCCCACGGCTTATCTTTTCATAGGCCCACTGCTGATAACAATACATTTCATGCATCTGAGCAAGTGGCCTCTAATCCACAGAAGCTCCTGCACAGTAAATACGTTACTAGATGTAGTCTGATTCAAGCTTACTCAAAGCTAGTAAACCTCATGGAATTCCCAAGTTAGCCTGCAGCCTTACAGTCAGAGCAAGGAGGAAAGTTATTACTAAAATGTAATTTCCAGTGAGTTCATAACGCACTTCTGAGAAGTTTTTGAATGTTTGCCAAGGCCTTGCACCATAAGCCATAAAAGTTGCATTGGGCTGGGAGGCAATCCAATAGAGCTCAATGGGTTTTGCATACATGCACAGACTTGCATTGCATTAGTAGTAGCTTAGCACCCATTTGTGTGTGTGTATCCAAAACAGACCGTGGGAAAGTTACTTTTGGGGATGACAAGTCCCAGAATGCCCCAGACGACGTGGCCAAACATTTTTCCCATCTCACTTTGTACGAAACTAAACCTAAGCACCAAGTTTTGGGCTAAAGAATAGTAGAGGCAAGCAAGGGATGGCCACCTTTTGTCCCAAAGCCTGTGAAAGTTATGGCCTAGTTGGGTTGGGTGGGGCATTCTGGGAGTTGCCATGCGGAAAAAGCTTTCACAAGCCAGCCGCATAACTATAGTAGTAGCAATATGAGAGCACTGACTGTCGAGAATTCTGCTCCCTATAGGAAATTCTTCTCAGATTTCATTGAAAATTGATCATGCCACAATGCCGTGTTGTGGTTGCGTGTCATTTCCAGCTTACCTCACAAAACTACACTTCCCAGAATTCCCTAGCATTGAGCCAGGGCAGTTAAAGTGGTCTCAAAGTGGGTTATTTCTGCCGTGTGCTTTGGACCATATTTATCCTTCTCCGAGCCACAACACACTACAGAAATAATAATAATTCAGTTTTAAGACTGCTTGAACTGCCCTGGCTGAGGGATAGGGAATGCTGGGAATTGTAGTTTATTGTGGCCCCAGGGCGCTCTCTCTCTCTCTCTCTCTCTCTGACAGAGAAGGCTCAATGTCTCACAAAACTACGTTTCCCACAATTCCTCGCCCAGAGAAGGCTAAATATGGTCCAAAACACACTGCAGAAATAATACACTTTTTGAGAGCTCTGGCTCAATGCTAGGGAATGCTGGGAACTGTAGTGTTTTCAGCCATTGAGCCTTCTCTGTCTGAGGGGGCTCTGGGGCCACGACAAACTACAATTCCCAGCATTCCCTAGCACTCAATGGCAGTTAAAATGGCCTCAAACTGGATTATTATTATTATTATTATTATTATTATTATTATTATTATTATTACTGTATTATTATTTCTGCAGTGTGTTCTGGACCATAATCTACTTTGAGAGCACTTTAACTGCTTGGCTCAATGTTAGGGAGTGAGCCTGGGAACTGTAGTCTTTGTGAGGCATTGAGCCTTCTCTGTCAGAGAGGGCTCTGGAGCCAGGACAGACTACAATTCCCAGCATTCCCTAGCACTCAAGTTAAAATGGTCTCAAAGTGGGTTATATATCCCTGCAGTGTGTCTGAGTTTAGGGACCTGGGAAGGAGGAGGATCCACCTTTAGCTGGGCTCCTCCTCCCTTCAGGGCTGGGGCTGAGAAGGAAAGAAGGAGGAGAGCCTTGGCTGCTCATGCTGCTGCTGCTGCTGCTGAGCCTGAAAGAGAAGAAGGAGAAGAAGGGGCCGGTTCCACAAGTTTTGACAGTTCAGAGGAGGAGGAGGAGGAGGAGGGACTGGCTCCCTCGAAGGCGACGGAGGGAAGGAGCAGAGTGGCTCAGGGACTCCCAATCCGCCCGGCTTCTCCTTCTCTCAGCCTGCCTCGCCCGTCCTCCAAAGGAAGGACCATGTCTCGGGACCCCGAGGAAGTCAACAAACTGACGGAAAGCACCTATAAAGTGAGTGGGGCATTTCACACTGCGGGATTAACCCGCTTCCATACCGCTTTTGGCTGACCTTGGCTCCAGAGGTGCTGCTGGGGTTCTGGGGATGGCAAGGGAAGATAGGAGAAAATAAAAC
>NC_056529.1:29949003-29958916 GCF_019175285.1 Sceloporus undulatus
ATTATTATTATTATTATTATTATTATTATTATTATTATTATTATTATTATTTTATAGATGCATTGGGAGCAAAGTGGGATATAAGAAAATAATAATAGTAATAGTAATAATAATAATATTTTATTTTATAGATGCATTGGGAATATGGGGGATATAAGGAAATAATAACATTAGTATTAATAATAATAGTATATAAGTCGATCTCATGAATCTTCTGATTTCCTGACTGCCGTCCCCATTTCTGTCAATCTTGAATTCTTTTACTACACTCATCCCTCCATATTTGTGGATTTGATTATTCACAGATTTGGTTAATATGTCCTCTCTAGGAATATCTAGGTCCTCCATGCAACTCTATGGTCAACTTTAACCAAATGCCGCAATGAAAGACCTAGAGATTCCTAGAGAGGACACTCCGCTAGGCATCTGAAACTCCTCCAGCGCAACTCTATGGCCAGTGTCTGTTGGACTTTGAGCACAGAGTTGCGCTGGAGGACCTAGAGATCCCTAGAGTGGTGTCCTCTTAGGTAAAAACAGGGTGTTTTTATTATTCTAATATGCTTTTTCCATATTCACGGTGGTCTTGTGCCCCTAACCCTGGTGAATATGGAGGGACAAGTGTATTTCTATTTCTTCATTGTCGAGGTTGAACTTGTGAAGGTCCTCAGCGGTCATTATTTTGGTTTCCTTTATGCTCAGCATTAAGCCTGCCTTTACACTTTCCTCCTTGGTCTTACTTAGTAGTTGTTCCAAGTCTGGGACTTTTCCAGCTAGTACTAAGGTGTCGCCTGTGTATCTTAGATGGTTGATATTCCTTCCTCCTCTTTTCACTCCTCCTTCATCTGTGTCCAAGCCTGCTTTTCTTATGATATGTTCTGAATACAAGTTGAACAGAAGGGGTGAAAGGATGCAGCCTCTTCTGACCCCTTTGACAATTGGGAACCATTCTGTTTCTCCATGTTCTGTTCCGATAGTAGCTTCTTGTCTTGAGTACAGATTCTTCATCAGGACTATCAGATGCATTTGCCTGGGAGTAACAAAAAAAACCAGCGAATTTTGTTGGACTTCATTTGGAACAAAGGTGGGAATTTAGTTCAACCTTCCCAACGTTGTTGATTTCAATTCCCAGCCTTCCTTACCTGGAGTGGTCAGGACAGCTGGGAGTTGCAATTCCATTCGGAGGCCTGAAGAATTCCCACCCAAAGGATTACATTATGACTGCGAGGTTTCAGGATCAAAAGAATAAGTGACTTGGCCGCCATAGGTAGAGCCACCACCCCTGTGTAAGTAAGTGCTCCACACCTACTCTATTGCCTCTGGATTGTGTAGGCAAATGCCTACTATCTATAGCAGAAAGGAATTTACAACTTGAGTTTCCCTCTTGACCCCGTCCACAAAAATCACAGGGACACAGTCTACAGAAAGTGGCTTTTCAGAAGTACCTACAAGGGGTTGATGCTTTGCCTATTGCTCCAAGTGCTGGCAATAAATGAGATGTTTCATTGCATATTTGCTATACTAGCAGCAGGGGCAAGCGAAGAAATTTTGGAGCATGCTAAGACAGAGGAAAAGATGGCACTTTATATTCTGTTGTTGTTGTTGCTGTTGTTGTGTGCCTTCAAGTTGTTTCCAGCTTATGGTGACCCTTGGCAGGTTTCTTCAGAGCGGCTTTGCCATTGCCATCCCCTGAAGCTGAGAGAGTGTGACTTAACCCAAGTGTGTTTACATGGCCGAGCTGGGATTCGGACCTTGGTCTCCAGAGTCATAGTCCAACACTTAAACATCACACTAATATTAGGATGAAATTAGTATGGATTTTTCTTTAATCGACTAAATCAGTATTGTTTTTCTTAATCAGGTAAAACCAGAATAAAACACAGTTGAATAAAAAGTGATTTCCAAACAATTAAAAAGCATTCAGAGGGGCTGGAAAAGGGCAGCATCCCCTTTACAAGGTCCTTCCTCAATAGCCAGTCTGTTGCCAAAAGCCTGCCTGAATAACCAGTGTATTTGCCTGCCAGGAAAGGACAACAAGGAAGGATCAGCCTGGACTGCATCTCTGTGAATGTTCCAGATACACCCCATAAATGCAAATATGGACAGAAGAGGTGGAATCATTAATGCTTATAGTCCATTGTCTGCTCTGACATTGGCAGCACTCTCTAGGAACTTAAGTGGGAGATGTAAGTCGAGGTGTTTTAAGAATCATCTGCTACGTGATCCTTTTTAATCGAGATGTCAAGGGCTGAACCTAGGACTAATTCCACAGAAGGCACCTTTGCACAAAGGCATGATCCTTCTTTCTTTATCAAGTAGTTGAAGCCAAAACTTTCATTCCAAGATGGATTGTGTTGCCTTCACTGCTAAGCCTTGGGTCCTCTTCTGTGTAGTCTAACTGATCTCATAAAAGGGATTCTTCCCCATCCCTGGATCCTTTCAGCCTCAGATGCCAGGTGTTAAACCCCAAACATCTACATGCAAAGCATTTGCTCTATCGCTGACTGATCGATAGCCCCTCCTGTACCAAGTGAGTCAGCAGGCACATTTCAGTGTGTGGCTTGGCATGCCAACTTTACACATGAAGAGAGCTGACTCACATGTTTATATGTGCAAGGGCATGTGAGCACTCAAGCGGGGTGTGGTAAAGAAGCCTTTTACCTCGAGCTGCCCAAATCATTTCTGTTCTGAACCTGCAGACTCACAGTCAAGTTGGTAAAATGACAGATTTGATGTATCTTTGGAGGATTTAAAGGGAGGATTCTAATTTATGTAGTGATTCCAACTGTCACAATTACAAGGTGGAGGTTATTCCAGAGTAACACAAAATAGAAGGCCACATTCTCAAGATCACTTAATGTAAATTAGGTAGCCATTAATATCATCTCTCATGCTTAGTGACCATAACATGGCTTGTTTTTTCCATGCAGTGGCTGCTTCCAATCCATCTTATTTATTATGAGTGCTTGACAAGGTAGTGGCAGTTGTTTTGGATTTATAAAGGAGAAACTCAAGAGGTTTGTCATGTGTGTTCATATAATTCTTTATCATCAATCAGCTCCAGGTAGGAGCCAAAAACTGGAGCCAGATATTGAAAGGACAAAGAACTCTAGTCTTAATATTGACTTATCTGAAGAAGTGTCTACCTAACATAGGGGCTGGCTTGATAAAGTATGGATCTGTAGTCAATAGAAAGGTTGGATACCTACAAATAACATTAGAGTGCTTGTTAGAAAGAGATGCTGCTCCATCAGACACCTCTTTGGCGTAGGACATGGGGGTCCTTAAAGTGGATGGGGCGAATGATCTCTGAGTAGTTTTATGTCAAGGTGAGGTGTCAGTGTAATGCTGAAATAAGAAATATGTTTTAAAGAGGAGTTGCCAGGATGTAGAATAGTAGGGATGCTCAGAGGAAAAAAGACTGAGTCAAAGTACGGAGGATGCCAGTATACACCTGTGTCGGGAATCTGCCTTCCAATTCAGATGGCACAGTATTTCTATCAGGGATATAAACAGCTAGGGCTGGCATGGTTATGACTGTCTGAGCTTTGGACTACAAGTCTGGAGACCAAGGTTTGAATCCCCACTCAGCCATGGAAACCTGCTAGGTGATATTGGGCCAGTCACATGCTCTCAGCTTCAGGACAGACTCACACTGAACAAATCTTGCCTTGCAAACCCCATGATAGGTCTGCCTTATGGTAAGTTGGAAATGACTTGAAGGCACACAACAAATACAAACTTCTGGGAAACCTGCCTAGCGTCTTCAGCATAATTCTACGGGAGACTCTGGAGGGATAAGAAAAGGAGAATAGTATCAGTGTATGTTGTGCTTACATCAATGCATCCAAGGTAATAGTGCTTTAGTGTCACCCCTTGTCCTCCATTGCTCTGCTTAGATCCTGTAGATTCAGTCCCATACTTCTCTACATGAGTCTATCTATCTGGCGTGGGGTTTTCCTCCCTTTCAACTCTCTTCTACCTTCCCTGGCATTATCATCTTTTTTAGGGGTCATGCATTCTCATGATGTGGCCAAAGTACAACAGCTTACGTTTCATCCTCTTGGCTTCCAGGTTTAATCTGTTCAAGGACCCATCTGTTTGTCTTTTGGGATGTCCACAGTATCCTCAGCACTCTCCTCCAGTACCAGCTCAAATGAGTTGATTTTCTTCCTATCAGCTTTCTTCACTGGCCAGCTCTCACATCCATAAATGCTGATGGGGAATACAATAGATTGGACGATTCTAATGTCAGTGCTCAGTTGTATATATTTACACCTTGGGATCTTATCTGGTTCTTTCATGCCCTTCCCATTCCTAGTCTTCTTATCTCTTGACTTCAGTTTCTGTTCTGATCAGTGTTTGATCCAAGGTACAGGAAATCTTTAACTATTTCTTTTTCCTCACTATCTAGCTTGTATTTATATAGATCCTCAGTAGTCATTATATTTGTTTTCTTCATGTTCAGCCTTAAGCCTGCCTTTGCACTTTCTTCGTTGACCTTCCTTAGTAATTATTCCAATTATATGATGTTTTCCACTATTAGCCTGGTGTCATCTACATATCTTAGATTGTTGTTGTTCCTTCCTTCTGTCTTCACTCCTTCTGAGTCCAGACCTGCTCTCCTCAACTTAAACATGAGGCTGACTTCTACTCTGCTTCTACAGACTAACACGGCTATATCTTCGGTATATTAATACAGCATGTGTATTACAGTGAGTTGTCAGACATAGTTATACCTGTATATGACTACATTGAATTTGTTTTGGCCTTAGGCCATAACAAGATAACGTAGCCATGAACAATAAAGGACACAATACCACTATTAAAAACAAAACACAGGGTTTCAGCAGTATAGATCCAGATCAAAACCATCATGTGTTTAATATTCAATTACCTAAGTGACAGTCAATTGCACAAACACTAAAATAATTTATCTGGATGTTTGTTAATGTCAAAATTGGAGGGTCTTTTTTTATTGTCACACTCTTATTGCTGTTCATTAATACATACTCTGTTTTCTATTGCACAACTTGCAAGTTCTTCATATGGCGAGAGGAAAGACTAGAAGTGAATTAACCAGCTTCCAATGTCAAGAGAGATGGTCATTCCACTTCTCCCAGAAAACCACAAAAAACAACAGAAGCTGTGTAGTCTGTGTTGTCTGACAGCTGGAATATGCAGACGCAGCCATTTCTATCATCTTGCGTCCAACTTTCCAGAGCTCTTGGCTGTATTTTTCTTCTTAAAAGTACATAAGACAGGGATGATCCTATTCCTGCATCCACTCAATATAAAGAAAACTGGAGTGGCTCTACCATATGCTGTTTGAAAACTGAGTTCCTTTGTACCATGAGAAATCTGTTTACTACTACTACTACTACTACTACTACTAATAATAATAATAATACAGTAGGATTGGCAAGAGCAGAATCCCATTCTTTCCCAGCTCAAGCACTTATTGCCAGGTATCAGGACTTAAGATACTGAGTCATTTGGAAATGTTCACATGGGGACAGGATCACTCTCCTGTTCTTATCCCATCCTGCGATGGCATGAAAGGATTTCAGATTGTAACGCCGATCCCACCATTAACCTGTCATTAAAGTGGCATTGCATTAATGCAAACTTCCATTAATTCAAACTACCGGACAGTGTTGTTTTAATAACAGGCGAATCACAGGATAATGATGGGATTTGCGTGACTTCATCTGAAAGCCTGTCGCTCGATTGCTGTCATTCACGCTTCCCAGATGGGATAAGCTTGAATGCCATCTGAAAGTCCTTCCCACAGTCGCATGGGAAAGCTGGGAACATGATGGAACAGCAATGGGACATCCTTCATCTGATAATCTCCCTTGTCTGGTGCCCAGCACATATGGCACTGCCAATGCCATGCTTTTGCATGGGATCACCCAATGGTGACAGCACTATAATGGACCACTCTGTAGCTATTCTGCTTCTAGACCATTATGGTGCTTTCACTCAAGCACTTTATGAGGGGTAGGTTAGCATGGTGGTGTCTGGGAGGGGTGACAATAGGTGCCAATGGCCTTGGGAATGTGATTGACCCAAAAGGCACATTAGAGGCACGGTGTTCAGATCCCACAAAATCTGGAGTCAGCCTAGGATTAGGGCTGATTGTGTTGAACTATTTTGTGCCACACACAATACATTGTGCTGGGCAAGCCACTTTTATTTCCTCAGTCTCTGTTAAAGTGGGATGGGCTTGGAAGGAAGGAAGGAAGGAAGGAAGGAAGAGATAGAAAGAGCTGGTGTTGGTGGACCTGTCATGTGGTTTACATATATTGTACAACATATAGTACAACAGTATATGTAAACGTCTTTAAATTCCAGGTATTAAAGATTTAGGAAAACTGTTTTAGGAAAAATTGTGTTTGCGCTTGACCTCATGATTCCTTCTCCACACAACCACAGTAGTTGTTTGCCTAAAATAGAATCCATTTATTGGATTCCCATCAGTATATATTTATACACATTGCATAACATTCTTGAATGTACTTCCACAATGAGAAGCACACATGCATAAAGAGCCTACTGTTATTGCAGGATTGGTCTCAAGGTTCACTTTTATACGAGAAAGAAAGCGTCTTCAAAATATTTAAGTGTATGCCATAAGCCAAAGTCCATTTGACAGAAATTAACAATAACAATAATAACATGTGTATGTTAATATCCAACATAATTTTGTACATAAACTTGTATTTATATAAACGCAACATGCTGTTAACTTATACTGTATTATAGTTGATATGATTACAGAAATTATGCATTTTACATATATATATATATATATATATATCCATTAAATGATATATCCATTAAATGATGTAGGTTGTTACTTTCAGAAACTCAGAGATAATAAACTAATTTCATTTCTGAGCTATATTTTTTCATATCTAGGTCTATATTAGTGGAAGTCATCGATAATTTGCCAGTTTTCGCCCATCTTATGACCTGCTATGCGATAAATGATTAATTGATATACTATATATTTAAGTTCTTCAACATGTTTGAATAATGGAACTATATCTAGTTCTCCAGCAGGTATTTTTAGGATGAACCTGCTTGCTAGATACAACATGATAGTATTAGACAATAAATTCTCCGGTGCCTATGATTTTATATAAATATATACTTAATTAACTTCTTTGCAAACAGTTAATAGCACAGTTTAGTTAAAGTGCCTTTGTAAGCTTCAGGATGTAAATATATAAAGCAGGATGTAAGTCTTATGGCTTACACATTGTTGATCCATGCTCAACTTTGTTGAACTAGTCGTGTTCTCATAGATAGAGTAAGCCATGCGTTGAAGAGTGGAAATGAAAATGTTACAGTATCTCATTCTTCTAACAGCTTTTGTTTGGAAAGTGAAAACTGTTTTGAGGTGTATTTTTTAATGTTCAAAGAGGAGGAAGAATGGGTGTCTAATGTATAAGTACATTTTGTGTTTTGTGTGAACATGTATATGTTCATTTGTGTTTATATATAATGTAAGTATAACTGCAAAGCAGAAGGCTTATTCTGCCAGGTCATTTGTATCAGCCAGATTTGTTGTTGTTGTTATTGTTGTTGTGTATTTCTCACCCGACGATGACCTTAAGACAACCCTATCACAAGGTTTTCTTGGCAGGTTTCTTCAGAGAGGGTTTGCCATTGCCATCTTCTGAGCCTGAGAAGAGAGTATGAATTGCCAAAGATCACTCAGTGAGGATTCGTACCCTAGTCTGCAAAGTTATAGTCCAACGCTCAAACCACTATGCCACATGGCAAACTGTTTATGCATTCGAGGAAATAGTCATGTAAGCCAGCCTGAACCTAAGACAGGGAGAGGAAAGAAAGGGGGAATCCAGCAACACCTTTAAGACTGATATATTTCAGCATAAGCTTTCACAGATCCCAGTCCACTTACTTCTGAAGGAGTGAAGTCCACAAAAGCTTATGCTGAAATGCATCAGCCACAAAAGAAAGTGTTCTTCCACATCTCACTCTTTGCTGGAACTCTTTGTTCTCCCGAGTTTTCTGATGTTATAACTAATGAGGTTCTCTTTCAAGAGACAGCTAACAATTTCAATACTAGCTCTTTTGAGGATTAATCTGTGAAGGGCATTTGCTCTTCTTGGTCTGTTTTGTAGAGATTTCTGGGGAGCCAACTCCAGAGAGCATTGAACGGGGCAGTATCTTTCTTTTTGTGGGATTTCTGGACATGGTTTGTATGTGAGAGAGGAAGGGAGAGGACGAGAGGGACAGAAATAGAGAGAATTAATATATGTTGTCCCTTCATTTTGGTAAGCTAGATCTCTGTTGCAGAGATCCGGATCTTGCCCATGGTGGAATGCAGCCCTTGAGCGAAGCTTCAAATCCTAGTCTGCAAGGTCATAGTCCAATGTTCAAACCACTACACCATGCCCCCATTCCCAATTCTTTGGGCAGCGTTTCTCTCTCTTTTTCCATTTTTCTCTCATTCATTCTCTTCTATGCATACTTTGTCTAAGTACATTCATCATTTGCGTTCTCCTTCGCTACCTCTCTGCCGCCTCAGTTCTTCTCCATTTCCCCATCCAGAATAAATCTAGAAGCCATGATTGGAACGCATTCAATTTTTATTAACATTGTAAATTCCATCAAATTCAGTGCCACTTGTCTCTGAATTAGGCAAGCATTGATAGGATTGCCCAGTTGGTACCTACCTATCATTATTGTGGTCTTTATCATCATCATTTCCCTCTTCCAATAATCTGTTGTGGTTATTTGTTGCATAATTATGTCTGTGATTATAATTGTTTGGAAATTAGAAGGGTGCTTGGATCCTGATTTTGATCCATCATTCAAGTGAGGCATCTGTGTGCTCCAAAATATCATTGTAACTGTCCCGCATATGGTTAACCATATAATGCTCACAGTATTCTGAGATGAGATACTAAACAGGTCGCAAAACCAGATTCCTCAATGTGATTTTGACACCGATCCACCTTGATCATGGAGATAAACCTTGTGTTTACTAGTCCTCTATAACTATAAGAGGAGAGAGTGCTAGTCTTTTTGTTTGGAAACTAAGCACCACAGCATTTCAACATTTCAGCTTGTCTGTGCTTGTTTTAAGTGACCAAAAGGATAGAACGAAAGTCATTTTAAAGCTATGCTGGCAAAAGAAATCAACAAGAGAAAAGGAGGAATGGCCAAAGTATGTGTATCGCTAATCCGAGTCTTCCTAACATTCAGAATTCTTATGTACATTAATGTAAAGATGAGCTAATTGAATTGTTTAACAGTTTAAAGATGTACATATGTGCGAAAGACATTTGGGACTTGTGCTTGAAGCCTTTCAAAAGAATACGATCTAATTAGTGAGGTATAAAATGTAAAGTTCTTCCATGGTACAACCCTAGCCCAGAAAGTCTCCTTAGGAAGAGAAGCCCAAGGGTATATAGGAGGTTTCCATGCCATTGGGAGAACCATTCAGGTGGAGAAAGTGTCATAGGAAACTATGGCCCCATACAGACAGGCCAAAATGAAGCTGCTTCAGGTCACTTTGGAGGTATGCTGTTTCAGTGATGCATGTGGACTAAGAGTCCGGAAGCTGCGCTAAAGTTGCCCTCTAGTCCTTAGGAACTTGTCCTCCACTATGATTCATGTGATACATTTGAGTGTTTTACTGCGTTATCTGCTTAGATAAAGAAAATGAAATGAAATGCAGGTGGAATACAACATTATAATGATCATGTTGGCAAGGTATGTGGCCTGCCATAGTACAAAGCCAATGATGTAACGTTGTCAATATGTAACTAACACTGTGTGTGTATGTAAAGTATTTCTGTATTTCAGTATTTTAGTGATAGGAATATACTTGCATTAGCAATGAATGAGTCAGTCTAACTTTGCAATACATTGGTAA
>NC_056529.1:29958926-29969104 GCF_019175285.1 Sceloporus undulatus
ATTATTATTATTATTATTATTATTATTATTATTATTATTATTATTATTATTTGAGTCCTGCACTTTTTCCTGAAGTGGAACTGAGTGCGGCTTCACAATATTCAAAGAACAATACAAGTAAAAACATAGAAAAGAGGTGCATTAAAAATTTAAATCATTACAATGTTAAAATAAATATATATTAAAAGAATAAAATACGTTTTAAAAAGATAAAACTGTATAAAACATTTTAAGATGAAACAACAGTGTTTCTTCATTTGTGGTTTTGTTTTGTTTTTACATTTGGATGTAGGACTCCATCACTTTAGATTATATATATATATATATATATATATATATATCCTAAGAAACTTACATTATTAATAGTTTATCAGGTATTCTAGACATATTTGACACTGGATTTAAAAGTTGGATTTCAGTAATTTGAGTTGTGTCAATCTAATTAATCCATTATTTTATTAAGATAGGCAGTTAAACCATATCAAAACCGTGTTTGAAACCTCCTCCAACTTAGGATGCATGCACACTTTAGGCATAATGTGGGTTGACACCACTTTAAAGCTTTAGCAAGTGGTATCAAACTGCATTATTTCCACAGTGCAGATGCATCCTTGGCCTTTATTTTGCGACTGTCGCTATTTGGAAGCCTTTTCCTGCATTCCTCTTTAATCCAGCGGCGATTTTCCCTAATGATAAAGATTTTATATTTGTGAAGATATTGCTTGGATCGTGCAGCTATTAAATGAGCAATATTTTATTTCAGGGACCAAAGAGCATAAAACTAGTTCTGTCAGATCTCTTTTTCCTCAGACAGCACTCCCTCTCAGCAAAGCCAATTGCTTCTGAAACAAGAAATATTGCTTTGGGAGGAGTGATGACTTAACAAGTCTTATTCATTCAGTGGTTTTGTTCTGATGGAGGAGACTACCATTTGCCTCTATCCTAATAACAGTATGTATTTCAGTTGTCTGTTTAAGCAAAAATTATCATTAGAGAA
The DNA here is from genome assembly GCF_019175285.1 of Sceloporus undulatus. Classification (NCBI taxonomy): domain Eukaryota; kingdom Metazoa; phylum Chordata; class Lepidosauria; order Squamata; family Phrynosomatidae; genus Sceloporus; species Sceloporus undulatus. The sequence continues at coordinate 29,959,924 of NC_056529.1, forward strand.
AACCAGTTTGGCTTGATTGAAGCAACAAAATTTCAGACAAACATTCTGAAACGTACCTTTCAAAAACTGACAGCATTACATTTAGAAAATGAAGCACTGGAGATAACGTATTATAGTTTGGATGACTGCATTGCATCCACATTGCTCCCATTTTCTACAATGCATTTGATTTGAAAGAGAATATCACATAGCAGTATGGAAATATAAGAAAATTAGCATATAGAAATTCAACAGTAATAATGTAAATCAACATTAAACTTCCAAGATGAGTGTCAGTGAGCCAGAGTAAGACGCACCACGGCACTTCGGTTTATCTGAACGCATCTTGCCATGTGTTATCTAAGTCCTTATTATGGGTCATTTCATTGAGCTATATATTTATGAAGGTCCATGAAGAGGTTTAATAATCCCTCTCACACTTTCTTGTTGTCTTTCACCAGAATGTTATGGAACAGTTTAATCCCGGGCTGCGGAATTTAATAAATCTGGGCAAAAACTATGAAAAGGCTGTTAATGGTAAGTCTCCCGTACTTCTAAATTAATGTGTTCATTTAACAGATCTAATATTATAACTGTATTGAAGTATGATGTCTTCCTCACAGTTAATTTCCTGCAGACGTTATTAACCCGTCTGCTCTTGCATGCCCACATGTGTATGTTTTGAATCAGTTAGATTAGCAGAAAGAAACCAAAATCAAGCCCACAATCTTACATAGACTCAACTATGCTTAAACCTGCTTATTTCATAGTGGTAGAATTCAAAGATATAGCCGTGTTAGTCTGTAGAATCAGTATGTAGAGAGATCTTGTAGCACCTTTGAGACTAACTGAAATAAAGAAGTTGGCAGCATGAGCTTTTGTAGACTTCAGTCTACTTCCTCAGATGCCAATGTCTATCTTTTTTATTTCAGTTAGTCTCAAAGGTGCTACAAGATCTCTCTACATACTGCTTGTTTCAGTGAGCTTCAGTCCACCATTCTAGTTCCAGTGTTCAGATGTGATACAGTGCCAAAATGGCACCACCCATGTGCAAGAGGGAGATGTCATCATGCTCAAAGGAGCATTGAGATTTGCATAAGTACACCTGTCTCCTGGGAAGAACGGTTTCGGGGACAAATCGTCCCCATGAACCAGCTAAATAAATATGCTTAGTGGCCATAGAATATTGATTGAAGATGGAAGGGTGGCAAAAGGATATGTCATAGGAGAGAAGATGGAATAGAGTGCCTTGGAGATGAGCATGGCTGCTTAGCTGTGACAGTCAGCACCACTCAGTTTGCACAAATTGCATTTACTTTAGCAGTAATGGTGCCAGTTTTTCTTCATTAGACCATTCACTTCCCTTTGACTTGTCACAGTAGCTTTTCTCTACTTCCTTCAGATGGACACTTTACACCCCGTTGGAGGAATGTTTCTTTTAGAGATGGCCTTGTTTGGAATATCTATGACTTCTCCTCATTTCCCCCCATGGTACAGTCTGGAGCCAAAGTAATGCATTGTCAAAAGCCATGTATGTGGCTTTCGTCCAAGGAGCCTGTGGGACATATTTTTCCACTCATATCTTTTGGAAACTAGTAAATTAAAACAGGATGAGAAAACCCAGTTTGTCTTAGAAATCTCCATTTATAACCCAGGAGATTTCATTTTATTTATATCCCACTAGGGTTTTGTTTTTTTAACTATAAGCTCTGCAGTTAAATATTACAAAGATGTGTTGAAATGCAGTTTATTTTCATACTTAAATATAACATGAACCATTTTCATTATACAATATGTCCAGATTTGATGTGCAGCCACTTCAGTGCACATTATATCTGGCTATGTGATGAAAGAGATTTGCTCTGTTACACATGCAGAACATAGTTCAGTATTTAATGAGACAAGTAATATTTTCCATGCCCCCATTTGCCCATTCAGGCATAAACAAGAAACCAAAACCTCACTTCTTAACCACCAATAACATATATTAGTTTTCCTTAAAATGACTACAACCCAGGGACTGATGTTTGGTCATGTGAACCAAACATCCGCATCCTGCTTCCGCATTCAGATGTTGAGGCTGCATTACCTCAAGGAAACTAATGTACCTCTCTTGCTTATTCAGAAGTAGGTTTCTCTGTGATCAGTAGGGTTTGATTCCCAAAAGATCTGTGCCTTTAATTATTGTCTTAACCTATTTGGAACATACTTTCCATTTTGCCTAGGGTCACAGGCTGTTTTCTAGCTTGGTTTCCTTAAGATAAAATTAAATCTGGATTTTAAATATGACTTTGCTCTTGTTAATTGCTATCAATTTGGCTTCAGTTTATGCCAATCCTGTGAATCTGAGACTTCAGACACACCCTGTTAGTAACAGCTGACTCAGGACCATGGCTTCCTTGACTGACTCTATCCATCTGTAATATGGTCTTCCTCTTTTCCTTCTGCTTTCAACTATACCAAGCACTGTCATATTTTTGAGTGAGTAATGTTATCTCGTGATATATCCAAAAGGGCTGTCCGACAGTGGAACAAACTCCCTCGGAGTGCAGTGGAATCTCCCTCCTTGGAGGTCTTTAAACAGAGGTTGGATGGCCATCTGTCGGGGATGCTTTGTTGGTGATTTCCTGCATGGCAGAATGGGGTTGGACTGGATGGCCCTTGCGGTCTCTTCCAACTCTATGATTCTATGATGGTCTGAATTTAGTCGTTTTGGCTTCCATGGAGAATTCAGGCTAAATTTACTCTCAGATCAAAGTACTGCTCATTGTGAAAGTCTGCACTATCTGCAGAACTCTTCTTCAGCACAACATTTCAAATGAATGGGTTCTCATCCTGTCAGCTTTCTTCGCTGTCCAGCTTTCACAACCATAGATAGAAATCAGAAATGCGATGTAATGAATGATCCCAACTTTGGTATTCCTTGAGGATCTTATCTCATTCCTTCATAGCTGCCCTTCCAACCCTAACCCCTTTCCCCCCCAGAAATAATGCAGTTTGATGCTGCTTTAACTGCCATGGCTCAATGCTATGGAATTCTTGGATTTGTAGTTTTGTGAGATACTGTATTCACCTTTCTCTGTCAGAGACCTCTGGTGCCACAACAAACTACAAATCCCAGGACTCCATAGCAATGAGCCATGGCAGTGAAAGTGATGCCACATAGCATTATTTCTTTTTACAAAAGTGCTGGTATAGATTATTGCATGTGCATCTTACAAAGTGGCTGCTAAATCTAGATGTTGCACTTCATGCTCTATTTTACAGATCTTTTTTTCAAATACCTGGTGCCATTTTTTTACAGTATAATAGCATATTAGCCTATATAATTATTGGCATCTCTCCAGTTGGAAATTCGCTTCCGTCTCCCATCTAGAAGAACAGGTCTTGGTATTTAAATTATAGATGCAAAAATAGCCTGGAAATCATTAACAGGAGAGGAAAAAAACCAAGCCCAGTGATACCTCATATATATTCATGTTTCCTTGAAAAAGTAGCATTGATTGTCAGATTATTTGGACCAGAACTATGCAAGAAGAGAGAGAGAGAGAGAGAGAGAGAGAAATGAAGATTATTTTACACTTCCCTTCTAGTTCTTTGAAGGGACTTTATCGCATGTGTCTGCTGTCACCATAAAGATGCTTATTTTAATAGAAATATACCAGTTTTGCATCATTTCTTTCCCACACATTCTCTGCATTAGCTCTATAGAGCTGCTTTGGTGATCCATGGCCATGCAATCTGATTTCATAATGGCAGTTCTCTAAGGTTTGAAAGGTGAGCAAGTCACCAGTCTGGAATTAGATACAGTTATTTACGTAGGCTGTCCATGTACTTTGATAACTATCTTGTAGCTCTTTTCTGTACATTGCAAGTTCATGTACAAAGAGGGAGGTAAACTCTTCTGTGTTGGTACATTGGAGGCAGTGATTTATGAGTCTCCAGGCAGTTAGACAGTAGACTGTGATTCATTTTGACTGTCTGAATCTGAGTCTCATATCACTGGAAAATAACCAAGCAATAAGTTCATGCTGGGTAAGTACACTGATCCCATCAGGGTCATTCTAGTACCACCTTGGTCCAAAATGAAGCAGTTACTAGTTACTCCCACCACTGTATACCATTGCAATGATAAGCTGCTGAGAGAGACTCTCATTACTATTATGTCCTTTTTAAATGGTTTAACGGAAACCATTGAAGCATAGCTTCCAAAATCAAAAATCACATCTATATGCTCTATCTTACTATTGTTAATAGTCCTTGAGGTAACATGAGGCTAATTAATAAAATGAATAGTTGATCAATAAGTTTGCTGCTCTATTACAGTATGTATATAATTTCTTTACCCCTTTCTGTAGCTATGCTTCTTGCTGGAAGAGCCTACTATGATGGTGTTGCGAAAATAGGCGACATTGCAGTTGCATCACCTGTTTCTAAAGAACTGGGTAAGTAATACCGGATTATTCAGATGCACCTTGTCATTTTTCTTGATTTTCATTCTTGAACTACTGTGAGATCCTCTGAATTTCACAAATGAATCTAATTTGTGGTCAGTTCACTATATGGTCAACTGGACTTAACTGTACATTGTTTATGAGACTACTCTGAAGCCTTCCTATTTCCAACCATTCCTAAAATGCTGTTTCTTCATCTATGGTTATGAAGGATGCAGTCAATGTAATCTATTTTTGTCGATTACCATTGCTGTGATGTAGCACATCAAATAGAAGGATGGAAGAACGCATCTTCCCTACCCAGAATTCCCCAGCACTGAGCCAAGGGAGTGAAAGCGGTCTCACACTGGATTATTTCTGCAGTGTGTTTTGGACCCTAGAGACAAACGTGAAAACTGATATATTGATCCAGTTTTCCAGCTAGTTGTCATTCTGATATTGGTCTGTAGGAGTATGTAGGGTGGGAAACAAGCTTGGGATTGTACATACCCTCTGGACCTCCACAGACTCAAAGTGAGTCCTGGAGCACTTCGACGTCATTTTAACCTTGCTTGAAGCCTTTCCTTGAGTGAGGCTTAGTCATTTGCAGTCGCTTAAATTCTTTGTTTCCTTCTAAAAGGCGTCATTGTGTGACTTTGCTATTCCGCCACTCCTCTAGGTCGAATACCAAATGTAAACAGCAACAAAGCAAATAAATCGTAATGTAGTCACCGTATTTGCTTTGCAAGTTAGTTTTCGGCAGGACTAGCTGAGCATAATAAGAATTTTAACATGCCGATATGACTGATACGCATCAGTCCTTCGAGGTTAGAAGAATAGCAATAAAACGACTGACAACTATTTATTGTGCTCATGCTAATAAACTTTGTGAGCAAAAAAAAAAATTTATCACAACTTTGTGAGCAAAAAACAAACAGGTTTCTGGCTTCGAGGACCTTAAAGTCTATATTTGGACAGCAAGGAAGACAATACAAAAGAGATGAGCAGGAAGAAGAGGTTAGGCAACAAATAACCAAGTCAGTTTTTTCCTTTTGACTAATTGAAACTTCAGCCACATCCGTCTCTCCTGTTTTGCCAGAAATGTAAAGCTTTTCATTGGGATGTCCCTGGGATCATTTTCTAACAGAGGACTGAAAAATAACCCATCAAAGTTCCTGTGAAAACCATTTTTATGGTCATTGAAAAGATGGTTTTGGACTCCTTCCAGTTTAATCACAGATAAAGTGCTTGCTGTAGAAATACAAAAGGCACAAAAGGTCAAAGAACGCTGGACGAAGCACTGAAATATTTTTAGCCATTTAAAAAAGTCCTTGAGACATTAATGAAACAGTCCTCAAAAGTCAGAACTTCCAAAGCAAAGAACCAGTATTTAAAGTAGAAGGGTTTAAGGAACTCTCTTTCTTTATTTATAGCATTATTTTTCAAACTACAACAAAGAATTTTAAGGGCGCTTATCGACACCATTAGAATCTATTCTATGTTTCCCACCTATTTGGGTAATAGATAACCTGTTTTATTCCCATGTTTTGGTTAACTCCAAACCAGACTACTGCAACAGGTGAGAGTTCCTTCTAAAGGTGGTCCAGAAGGTTCAGCTAATGAAAGTGCAAACACCCAGATTCAATGAAGTCTAGAATATCTGTGCCAAGGGAACTGTGCAATACTATATCACCTGCTGCTGAACTGAGAACCCTGATGGACAAAGCTGAGAGGGATCACCCCAACTCCAGTCCAACCAGGTCTCTGTGATAGATGCCAAGTAGGCATGACCATCCAAGCTGAAGTCCTGAATAGCAGAGCTGTCTTCCCATTCACTGGCCTGGCATTCACCAGCAACATTTTTAACCCTTGGATTCTGTTGCCAAGCTTATCCAGATTGTTTATGTTAGGGAACAGTTTAGGGACATCTAGCACCTATTCCTTCAATTAAATGATAACTGTGAAGTCGAAGGCTAGCATGGCCAGCAGCCATAGTTTTCTGTAGGTTTTTTGGGCTATGTGAACATGTTCTGGAAGAATTTATTCCTGATGTTTCTCCAGCAGCTGTGGCTGGCATCTTCAGAGAATGCTGGCATGGAAGAGAGTGTGGTATATATACTGTTGGCTGAGAGGAAGCAATATACATGTCAACGTCACATTTATTCCTGATGTTTCGCCTGCATCTGTGGCTAGCATCTTCAGAGGGTGGTGGCATGGAAGCATGTGGGGTATATATACTTATGTGATCCTTAGTTGGGAGGAAGTGATTTACATGTTAATCTGTGTGTTGGTCTGTTGTTGTATGGCAAAGCCTCAGGGTAAGAGGATGTGTGTCTATTTAATTCGCAATCCATTGCCTGCGGGGAAAACCCCTGACCCTGGGTGATGTTCATTTGCATGTGTTGAGTCTTGATTTTGGTGTTTGTCATGACTGGTAGCCAAACTTTGTTTTGGCATTTAGACAAGCTTTAAATACCTTTCTCTTCCAAGCGCTCTGTGGTAATATTGCATGTGCTGGCACAATACATTTTTAAAATAATTCTGAGTGTTGTTGTGATGTGATCATTTTTCATTTACAGATTGTCTCTCATTTCATCTGTACATCGCCTTAGAGGGCCTGGGTATGAATAACAACTTTAAAAAGCTACAAAAATATGATAAAAATATATAAAATCCCCCAGTAAATAACACTTGGAAACTTAAAACTACTGTAGTTGAAAGAGAAGAGGCTTCAAAATATGTCCGAACACCAATTAAGACAATAATCTTACATTCTTGAGGCAAGGAATTCCAGATCTAGGGCGCTTCCCCAGAAAAGGCTCTGAGCCATGGCACATGCAAGGAACTCTATCAGCTAATCTTTAAGGATGGGCAAATTCATACGGAAGGAGACAGTTCTCAGGTAGCTTGACCTTAAGCCATTTAGGATTTTAAAGGTAATAATTAGCACTTTTAATTAAACCTAGCAATGAACCAGTAGCCAATGCAGTTCATCAAATAAAAGAGATACGTAACCCAACCAGTTAGTCTAGTTAAAATTTTCACTGCAGTCTGCTCTAATTGAAGCGTGGATTTCTTATGTGCCTTTCTATATATACCAAGCATTCGGTTCAAAAATTCTCATGCTAATGTGTGGATCAGGATATGGTTCTAAAGCTGATTTTGCAGTTTAAACACGTCCTTTGCACTATTTTGAGACTCTTAAAATAGCAAATTAATTTGGAAGCAAAATGGAATTATTACTGAAACATCTGAACATAACATAGACTAAGAATAAACCAATTCTCCCATACTTAATTTAAAGCAGTCTTTGAATAACGTTTTAGTTTGCAAATGTACCCATACTGAAGAGATGGACCATATACTTTTTAAGTGGCTGCAACTCAAAATGAGTGAATGCTGCATAGAAGATATATATATATATATATATATATATATATGAACTTTTCTGTAGCATTTCTATCATTCTATTATTCTCGCAGTGACTTCTTCAAATCAGGTTAATTCAGAAAAGATACTGAGTTATTAGACACAATTGCAATTTGAATATTAATCTGCTCAAAGAAACTAATGTGAAAGTTTTTGCCTTGAAGAGTTTGCATAAGTCTCTGCTGATTTCTCATTACAGTCAGCCCTCTGTACCCACAGATTCTGCATCTACAGTCAGTCGACCAGGGTTTGAAAATATTCACACACAGACAGAAAAAAGATCCAAAATTCAAGCTTTAATTTTGCCATTTTATATAAGGGATACTATTTTACAATGCCACTGTATATAATGGGACAGGAGCACCCATGGATTTTGGTATCCATTGGGGGGGGGGTCCAGGAACCAAATCCCAGTGGATCCTGACGGCAGCTTTATATGCCCTTTTTCTTATCATGCTGAATGTTTTCCCTTTTCATAAATGGAAAAGGAAAGTAAGGCACGGTACAGACTGGCGCTTTGCGCCACGGAAAGGCCAGATCAGGGCCACAGCATGTAAGTTGCCACGGCCTCGATCTTGCGCTGGAATGGGCAGCTGCATGCCACCCCTTAGGGGCGATCTGTTTAGCCCCTAAGTTGTTTAGTTGGAGTATGACTGACTATATTGAAACACCTTTCTTCCTGAGCTCCTTGTTGGACAGCTCTCCTGGTAAACTGAACATGTCTACCCTTGGTAAGGCAGGACTTTTAACCATGCAGTAGGAATAGAACAGTATGGAACACTGTCTGAACTTACATCATAGCTTAAAATTTATGTTTCACTTCAGTTATAGCAGTGCAAACCAATATCTCTTTCAACAGCCATGATATGAGTTCTTCTGATGTGGTCACTATTGATTCTGCTCCCACACTGAAATCTGCTCAGTATAGAATGTGCATTATAGATCAGGTTAGTGGAAATATAGCCCACAATGTAGCTCCCACATGTAGAGATTTCCTACAAATGGAATAACATCTTCCTCATTACTAGTTCTGGACAGCGTAGTAGCTTGCAGTGGGAGAGCAAAGAGCTGAAGGTGGTGTGAGATTTGCCAACAGGGTACTGCTTGGCCCTGGATGACCCACTGCTGACATTGCACTCTAAATCACTACCAGACGGAAATCAATATAGCATTTGCTTCAGTTTGCTATTTGAATCCAAAGATTGTCTGCACATATGGGACACTGAACTCCTCTAAGTATAACAGAAAGTCAGTGAATCACAAGTACAGAAAGTATTAAGGAAAATGGGAGAAACTTTAAACTTTCTTTTTGGGGATGGATACAGTGGACTAGAGAGTGA
>NC_056529.1:29969114-30001934 GCF_019175285.1 Sceloporus undulatus
TGTAGTGAGTGGATACTGGACTATAGTGGACTAGGATACTGAGAGACCGGAATTCAAATCCCCATTTGGCCATGGAAACCCACTGGGTGAACTTGGGCAAGTCTCAGCCTCAGAGGAAGGCAAAGTCAAACCCCCATCTGAACAAATTCTGCCAAGAAATACCCGTAATAGGTTCACCTTGGTTCATCAGAAATAACTTGAAGGCACAACAGTGGTAACAAAATAGAATAGCGCAACATGAGGGGTTTCTATAATATTGATCTTGCACAGTCGGTTAGTATTTAGAAATCTGTGCTTCTAAATCTGTGCTCATATTTCCATTTTCCCAGTGTCTCATAATTAATGTTCAATCCCTTAAGAGATTAAGGTTTCAATTTCAGTTCTGTAGCCTTTTGGGGGGGAAATCGACATAGCAGTGAGAGCTCTAAAGATGCACCCAATTACACATTTGAGTTTTCAGATATCCTTGGTGTGTGATGCTGCTCTTGTGAGAATTGAGTCATGTGCAAGGAACTGGCTGCGTCCAGCAAGAACACACAGCTCCCTAAATTTGTTCTGCTGGTATATTTGCAGTGAATAATACCTACTCTGAACCACTGTTTTCTAAACAACATAGTATGTTCTTCTGTTCGGTTATTAAATACTACGAAGCTTCCTGGTGACGTCTTTGGAGTTCTGTGAGAAAGCTGAATTTCTAGTACATTAATAGCAAGTTACATAATTGTTTATATTTTAAACATTGTATTTTTAATGAATTTCCTTGTGCGTTTTAGCCTTTGAAGCATCCAAGCTGCTATACTACAGCAATGGTGCTTTGTCCTTTGAGCCATTATTTTGTAATGGATCATAGAGAGCCAGCATAGTATAGTGGTTTGAGTGTTGGACTATGACTCTGGAGACCAGGGTTCAAATCTCTGCTCAGCTATGGAAACCCATTGGGTAACCTTAAGCAAATAACACTCTCTGAGCCAAAGGGTTGCCATGAGTCAGAAAGGATGTGAAGGTATACAACAACCACAAAAGTCAATGAAAGTTTTTCTATATAGAAAACAATTACAAAGATATGAAGCTTTTCTGAAACTCTTCTCTGCACTTAATGTATTTATAATCACATATTTAATAAAACTTATACAGGTGACTCATGTTAATCTATTAATAAGAAAAAGAAATTGTTATAAGAGAAAATGAATGTAAAATCAGCCGGAGGGATGAATAAAAGAAACAGGCAGTTGAGAGGAATAGGGTCCAAGTTAAATAGGAAAGCAGAATGGGAGAAGAAATGACAGGAGATGAGTAAGAAGGCTTTGAGAGGAATGTGTTGCAGGAGGGAGGACAAATGTATATAATGAAAAGCTTTCTTTGTGCAGAGCCTCTGCATCAGCAAATTCTGCCTAAAATGGGGAAGAGGGGTTGAATCATAGCAGCCTCCTGAGTCAATGTCCATGCTTCACTTGAGCAAAGCTGAATTGTAACTTCCACCTTCAAGGATATAGCTGTGTTGAATAACACAGTTTCCAGAGGGGATATTAATAATTGCCAGCTAATGATATTAAATTTTGCATCCATCTACCACCATCACCAGCAACAGGTTCTGAAAGCCTTCCAAGGGCCTGATACCTGCAAGTTCTTGCTGCAGTCAAGCATTGTATTAAAGTTTTCCCATCACCCTTCTGAAACAAATGAGAGTTTTAAATCTGAAATAGCTTTCCCTGTGGTTGCTTCTGACCTTTCGGAGTAATCTGCGGCTGAAAGGAGACCTTACAGTCTGTCAGGATAACCAAAGAGTGAGTCTATCACCTTTCCATTAAACCAGAATTAAAATGACAACTTCTTAAAGGTATTACTGTGTAGTACTCTAATTAATCCATCCTACTATACTCCTGCTTGACATATCAGCATTACAAGGGATGTGAATTATGCACTACTATGTGCTTTACTTTCTGATGCTATTAACTGGATTTGACTGTATTCTGTAGAACATTTTGAGCAATATCATTAGAAGGAATAAAAACGCAATCTTACGTCTGATTTAGCCGATATCTGACAGACTTCATTGTAGTTGGTGAAGCAAGATAAGTAGTTTTGGGGTTCTTTTCAACATGTTATCTTTTAACTGCATATATTTAATGGACTTTGATGTGGTGGTTGTCTATTAGACACCAGTCTCTCTTCACTGAGCTAGATTTTCAGTTGCATTCAGTCCCTCTCATTGTGTTGGATTAGTAGGATGCAAATGTTTTTCTCTGTTCTAAAGGTAAAGGTTTTTCCTTAACAATATTGGGCATGAACGGACAGGCCAAAATAAAGCTTGTTCGGGTTACTTTGGAGGTAGGCTGTTTAAATGACATATGCATCTTAAGAGGCCAGAAGCTGCACCAAAGCGGTGTGGCTTCCGGCCTCTTAGGATGCATGCATCATTTGAACAGCATACCTCCAAAGTGACCCAAAGCAGCTTTATTTTGGCCTATCTATTCAGGCCCACCGACTCTGTTCTACCTACAGCATTTTACCTACATACTCAAAACATTGGAAGCATTGCTAATTTATTACCAGATTCCTGTGCTGGCCGTCACATTCTTTTGCTTAGACTGCAGTGTGCAAAAATGTTTCAGGTGAGATTAACATTACTACATTTGAATGCCCTCTCATTTTAGTGCCCTAATGAGAGAAGGAATGTGGCAGAACAACCCTGCTGGAGAGAGGCATTTACGTATTCCCCCTCCCCAAGGCCTGTGGGAATTAGGCTCCAGAGTTTTGATTTTCAACATCAAGATTCATTCCTTATCAAGCTGATTATCTTAAGCATCATGAAGAAGGAATGCCAAGATTTTAACTACATCCTGTTGATTATCTGCCTATTTACTATGTGGATTCTATGTGGATTCTACCCAGCACAACAGTCCATGTACCTTCTGGCTTGTTTCGATAACAACAGATCTCTGAAGAAGCAAGGAGCTTCTTACCCTGCCATGAATTGTTGCTTCTTTTAGCTAGCTCTACATTTTTATTCATTAGTATCCTCCAGAGAAATTGGAGGTTAATGTCTTCATGGATAGAGAGGCAGCAGCAATATGTAATAAACAGTATATATTAATAGGGTCTAAAGTTTAAACGCATATCGCAGTGTAGCATGTCGAACAAGACATGACAGTAGCCATGCGTATGAATCCCATTTTTGGCATTTGCTAAAAAACCTGACATCCAAAGGTCTCAGTCAGCACTGGAACCTACTTATACCTGTACATCATGCACAGTATGTTTTGTTATCTTTGGTGTAAGGGTGGTGGCCCTCTACAAAGTAATGTTAGGGACATGCAAATTGGGGCATTACTCGTGAATGCATTCTTATCTTCTGGTTTATTTTCTGCAGTCACACCCACACAAATGGATACTGGCAGAAGCTTATGTACACAAACACACACTCATCATGGCAGAATGCATCTGCAGTCATATGCGCAATGACATACGTACCCTCTGGGAGGGAAGAGTTGACAACATCTCTAGTGGGTGTGTTCTTAGTATTCATAGGACATGCATCTCTTTGCCTCGGAGGTGTTTTCTCTCACTGACATTTATGATGAGTAGTCCATGGGCCTTTTTAAAAACTTGACTGTGTGCAGCATATGCTACCAGTTGTGACAAATACCATATTCCAACATTCTTTCTATAGCCAAGTAGTGCTTTGAGTAGAGGAATGGTCCAAATATAGCAAGGGCACTTAGCATGCGGAGGATTTCCAATGCTGCATGAAAAGACATTCTGGTGACCCAGTAGCAGCTCATATGCCAGCTCATATTAACTTTTGCTGAAAGAAACTAAAGTTTCATTGTCATGAACTGTATAGCAGCATAATGTACAAAATCAGTTTATATTTTAACATAAGAGTTTACGAATCTCTTCAAAGGATTCGTAGACTAATGAGGACTGAATTAGACATGATAGCAGAGATCCATTTGTTTCAATCCAACCTGCCAGAGTCACCTAAAAAGTACAACTGAACGGAAAGGGCTTGGTGTAATCTCTCCCTCTGTGCTACTCAGTTATTCTGCTTAGATGACTTCCAATGCCTGAATATGCTCAGCTACAACAATTCACCTTCTTTCACCCATTTACACATTTTGTTTGAAAAACTGAACAAACACATCACCTGCTTTTTTTGTGCTGGTAGAAAACCTGGATTTAAACAAATGCCTCTGGAACAACCACATTTCGTTTGACTCTTGAAATGCATATATTTTGAAGACAGTTAACCATTGTAGAATTTATTTCTCCCTTCCCTCCGTTGGTTCTGCATTTTTCTCCTTCCTTGGAGGAGAGATTCCATCTCTTTAGAGGCTCTAGAAATAGCCACTTTCTAGATATTAATATCAGGAATTCATGCGGCTGGGCATGTCTGTTAGCTAAATATGTCTCAGCATATCTATTTTACATTGGTGTTCCACCACTAGTTGTACTTTCTTGATGTGTCTTATTTATGCACAAATATCACATGAAGTAGAAAGGAGGTGTCTGTAACCTGACATTTCCGCCTTCTTGGATACGTCAGGAGCACTCCAGTGCTGGAAGCCATGGCTCAAAATCAATGCAATGAGGTCATATATGTTTTGCTTTGACTGGCTCTTATTGAACAAGCAGGGACCTGTCCACTCGAGCGAACGTCTTTTACCAACCCGCTTAAACAAAGTCCAGGTTTTGGGGCATGTTCAGGCCTGTGGTTGGTCAATAATGAGATTTTCCTTTTGTTCTTGAGTTTTATTTACCTTTGAAGTATGCAGAAGCAATTTATTCATTTAGGCTTTGACAGGGCTAGCGTGGCCTATGTTGGAGCAGTTGATGCTATTCATTGGATCTAAAACATCATGCATTTTTCTGTGAAAGGGAGTGAAGCTGAAGCATGGCAGGGAGAGACAACAACTTGTGGTGCGCCATACCATAGGATAACCCCCAGGTCTCAGGAGTGGCTTTACAAGAGCTGCCACAAACTGCAATAGGAAGAGGAGCAGAAAAACCTGAACACGCATAGAGTTCTTTGCATTAAAGACTTTCTGTTAAGAATTATTTTAAACTTGTAATATGCATCCATTTATTAGCATAGAATCATATGATGTTGTGTGCCTTCAAGTCTTTTCCGACTTCTGACAACCCATAGGCTAAGCTGTCATAGGCTTTTTTCTTGGCATGTTTCTTCAAAGAGGGTTTGCCATTGCTCTCCTCTGAGGCTGAGATGTGTCTTGCCCAAGTTCACCCAGTGGGTTTCCATGGCTGAGTCTTGGATTTGAACCCTGGTCTCCAGAGTCATAAATCAAAACTCAAACCACTACACCATTCTGGTGCTCAAGGTGTAAAATCATACCTGGAACAAAAAGGTAATCCATAGTAATTTCTGAAGAAACCTCATTGTAAATTAAACCGAAATAGCATTTCTCCTTCCTCATTGGCACTTGTTTTCCTTCTTCTCACTGGCATTTTTCCCTCAGCATAGATCATACTTTTAGGAACGACACGCGGCGGTGACTTGGCGTGTTTGTTCTTCTTTCCCGGTTCTGACTGAGTGTCATTAAATTGATTAGACACAGCTAATATTTTAGGAGGCACTGCAGTTGTTGCTCAGGCTCAACCAAAAAATGCCATGTGGCCTCTTGGCCTGGTTTAAAAATAGGAAAATATGTTTTCAATGGGCTGGGCAATGTGTCCGTCAACACTTTAATTTCCAAGCATTGGGGACCGAAGACAATAAAGCCTCCTTTCCAACCCTTTGGCATTTTCTTTTTGTCAGTCATATTTTTAAAGCTAATTTGCAAATTCCTCCGACTTACGTGATTGTTTTTTGAGTTGAATAAATTCCTCCACCCATCTTTGCCAGTATCTTCTGCTTAGGAAATCAGTCCAGACAACCATGAAAACAAAATATGCAGTACTTTAATGTGAGCAAAATACTTCATTCTCTTTCATGGGCCTTGGCTAGGGATGGGCAAACCCTGGCAATCTTATCTAGGGCTAATTTTCAACACCTAGACTGGCCTGTTACAATATGCAGTTGCAATATGCAGAACAGTGTAAGAAAAGTAGACTTGGACAAAGAAGAAGGAGGAGTGAAAATAGGAGGAAGGAATATCAATAATCTAAAATATGCAGATGACACCATACTATCAGAAAACTTCCCAGACCTGGAACAACTAAGAAAGATCAAGGAAGAAAGTGCAAAGGCAGGCTTGCTGTGCGAGTGGGAAAACACTCAGAAGCTGGAGAAATGATCCTGATATATGTATCGGATGTATACAGTCATTAATTGTTTTATATGGTTGCATTGTCATCTTGTTTATGTAACATTCCACTATCACATATTATTTAACATTGCGCACCTGTTTTTGTCCAGTATTTTCTGAGTTATTAATACCCCACTTTCCCACCACAAGTCTATAGTCGAAAGAGAGAATCTAGCTCCGTCCGTACTTCTGCGTTTTCCTGGCTGCAGCGCATAAGAGAGAGAGAGAGAGAGTTCCTGTTGCAAACAAAACTGCCATACCATACAATGTTTTTCCGTAAGCTTTGGCTTAATAACGTGAGTTTAAAATTCTCCAGATTTGCCAACTGTGGAAATATTTGACATTTACATAAAAGAGCCCAATTCTGCCCTACTATTTACATCGCACTGTGTACTGAAATTGCTATGGTTTCATTGTCAAAATATTGACTCCTGGCACAAGAGGAAATAGGTAAGCCGATACCGGCATCTTCATTGTGACAATGAGGCTCTTAGCGGGGGTTATAGAAGTGCGAGGGGGAGTCCACATAAACAACATAATACAAAATACATAAGCAACTTCAGATGTTTGCTTTCGTCTCCCAGCCATGTTAGACCTTCAAATCAGTTTTCAGGAAATGCAGTCACACCCAATTGCTCTGAGAGCGAAGTCAGTCTGAGCGCTGCTACTGAGACCAGAATAACATCTGAAAGTCAGGTTTTCCAGTCTTGACCCACCAGGTGAATGAGTTGTTTTATTGAACATTTACACGGCCGTGGCAGGAAAAGCCAGAGGAAGGGAGTGTCCGAGGGTGCGGAGAGTTGAGCCAGAGCGCAACCTTGTTGAATAGGTGTCAGGACTTCAAGTTCCCAACTCAGTTGCATTAATCTTCCCAAATGTGCCAAGTGTTGGTGGAGTGTGTTGCTGTGGCAGCAAATTCTCCAAAGCATGTACTGTCTAAGCCAAACTAAAGAAAGTTCTTTTAAATAGTTTGCAGGGTCTGAATCTTACTCTTCATTAAACTAGTTTAAATTAACCAATCTGTTTTACATTGTAGATTTAAGTTTTCGTCGTTGCTTCGTTACGTTTTCAGATATGCACATACAGTACTTAAAGCTAACAAAGTTAATGGTCACAGCCGGGATCCTGGCCAGAGTTGCTCACTCATCGTTCCCATTTAAGTAGGTGGAACTTGCCCATTAATAAACGCCAGCAGGATTACACCCAGCCTAATCCCTACTTTCACTGGCAACCTAGGTTACAAGTATTCTTGTTTTACAGGTGGAGGACCCGAGGCAGAGAGACTGCCAACTAATGTGTTAGATGAGGAAAGGCAGGTATAATTTAGACCTCAACAGTTCGCTGCTAAAACAATAAGGAATATGGGAGGAATGCACTTGAAAAAGAGGTTCAGTGACTTACTTCGTATCATATATATACTTAAATATAAATCAACTTCATGTATAAGCTGAGAGCAAGTTTTGGAGCCAAGATTACAGAGCCATGGATAAGTCAAGAGTAAAACTTAGGGACAAGAGCAAAGGATCTATGAAAGCTCATGCTGCCAACTTTCTTTGTTTCAGTAGTCTCAAAGGTGCTAGATCTCTCTATACATAGAGGAAATGTATTTGTGGTGAGCAGTGCTTTGGGCAAGTTGTTTACAGCAGGAGAGTTTGTGACTCTTCAAACATGTTTGAACTGTGTACAGGATGGAAATACAGATGAGAAGGAGAATCCCAGTTGTATGAATGCAGAGTATGAACAAAACCAATCAGTACCTGGGATTTTGGGGAAGGGATAGCCAACATAGTTCTACTCTGCTCATAGTATATTCAGTTAATATACATTTCGTGTGTATATAAAGAGCTATTGTGTGTGTAAAAATATATTCAGATCAAATAGCTATTGCATTTAATTGAGACCAAATACTGTTGACTTGAAAGATAGTTTTGCTCTTGGTAACAAGGGATTTTGAATGACTTTCCGGATATTCTCCACACTGTAATATATTGTTTTACTGAATTTCTCCCAAAGTCTTCATCACCAAAATGCACTCATCTCTAAAGTACACTGAATTTTGTTTGTCAACAGGTCACGTTCTCATCGAAATTTCTATTGCACAGAAGAAACTAAATGACAGGCTAGATGAAAGTGTAAGTACACACTTCTTTAATATTATACATTGTTCAATGCTAAAATAAAAACCATTTACCACAGTTTTAAAGCTGCTGCTACTACTATTAATTTTTTATGTGTTTATTAACATTTTGACTGTCGTCTGTTTACTCCTAAAGTTCAAGAAATTCCATAAAGAGATTATATCTGAGCTGGAGAAGAAAACTGAACTAGATGTAAAGTACATGAATGTAAGTATATTTGGATATCAGACGTTTATGTTTGGGGGGGGAATTAATTCAGGAAGATTCCCAATGGTTGGGAACAGTGTCTTTTAAGAAGTAACTTAAAATAGAGTTCCTGGTAGAATTGTTTTATAGAAGACCTCCATTTGAATTTCAGGCAACTTTGAAAAGATATCAGAATGAACATCGAAGCAAACTGGATTCTTTGGAAAAATCGCAGGCTGAACTGAAGAAAATTAGAAGGAAAAGTCAAGGAGGAAGGAATGCAACAAAATATGAGCATAAAGAAACGGAAGTGAGTATATATAGTACTTCTTGTTTTCAGTCTCACCTGCCCCATTTATCCAAGAGCAAGGGATGTATCCTGATGTCTCAGAATGATGTTCTCTTAATTTACCACACAGATAATAATATTTATAGGTATTTTGCATATCAGCAATCTTACATCCCTTGGAAGGAAAAAGCTAACTGGATATTCTGTAGATTAATAGACATAGAAGGGAATAAATGCATTTTAAGACCAGGGATATTTCTATCATTTGCTCAAGATCAAGAGTAGACAAAATCATTTTTAGATGCTCTTTTAGACTGATTTAAGATGAGATGCTACCGTTACTATTAGAATCAAGTTGTGCCGGAAGAATGTATCCGGTTTACTCTGTCTAAATCTGTATTTTAATACTTTATTTAGTTTTTGGAAACGGTCAGTTCTCGACAAAATGATATCCAAAGATTTATTGCTGAAGGCTGCAGAGAGGCTCTACTTGAAGAGAAAAAAAGATTCTGCTTTCTGGTTGACAAACATTGCAGTTTTGCCCAACATATGAAGTATTACCATGTAGAGGTGAGTATGAGAAGAGAATCACAGTTGCCAAATGAAAATGAGAGGATGCTGAAGCTATAGACCTATATGGCCTTTAACAGCCACATTGTTTTCATGGGCTATACTTTATCGTCTATGAGAAATCACTTAAGAATGCCCTATTGATAATGGTATATGAAAATGGGGGATATAGTACCTGCAAAGCAAACTCAAAACACATTGCATAAGACATGGCAGTTTTTTGTTTGTCACCCTTACTATATAATGGGAACTTATACAACACCGACATTATTATTATTCTTGTACAGGGACTTGAATTTGAAGCCCTACATTGCTTTGTTTTCTGTACTGAATAAAACAACATGTTGCAGAACGTTGAATAAAACAACATGTTGCAGAACGTTGACTCCCCCATAGAGTTTGACAGAAACCTTGAACTAAATATGTCTGCATTCATGGATCAAAGTCACTGTGTAATTTGTTGCCATTTTAAATACTGAATCTGAAAAGTATATACTTTTGTATTGCTTATAGTGCTCAGAGTTACTTAATGCCAAGTTACCTGGATGGCTGGAAACCTGCAGCGATGCTACCAAAGTGCCAGAGAAAATCATGACTATGATAGAAGAGATAAAGACCCCTGCCTCCACTCCAGTATCTGGAACGCCTTTGCCATCGCCAATGATAGAGAGAAACAATATGGTAAGGAGTTCTGTTTTATTAAAAGCCTTCCTCTCCTAAATGCTGAGCAGTGGTTGGGGCAGACAGGGCATTAAGGTGTAAACAAATCATTGTCTTAAGAAACGACTTGATGGGATTATTTCTAAAGCAGCACCTAAGACAAATTCTGAAAGTTGTGTTTTCATACTATGAGAAGCAAGTGCATTGCAGCATTGGTCTTCACCTCCACAAGTGGATTGCACCTCAGTCTGAGACTGCTATTGCCACTGATATCACTGTCTGTTTTAAAAACATTTTTGTAGTGAGGAGTACAAAAAGAGGTAGGTGACAAGATTCAAAAGGGGTTAAGGCTCAAGTATTATTAGGATTTGTGGAGGAGGAGGAGGTTCAGCAGATGCATTTTTCCATCCCTGCTCAACAATCTGCATCTGCCCAGTGCCTCCCTTTTTATAATTACTGTATCAAGATACAACAAGTCTATAGTCCTCTCCTTTTGTAAAAATAAAAGTGTCTCATGTTTTTGGTTTGGAAAATGTATCTGAAAAATGTGTTCTGAGCTTTCCCCCTTTTCTGCTCTATTGTCCGTCATTTTGGCTGAGCCTTTGCAACCGACATTCCAGCGACATATTTGAACCCACCAAAATAGCAACTTCATTTCTAGCGATTAGACCTAGGCCTAGGATCATAATCTTTACTTAGGAATGGATGGAAAGCCTTGATCATCAACAAAGAATTAAAGTCTGGCAACATACATATACATTCCTTCTTTTTTAAATGCTCACTTCAGTAAACATATAAAAGGATTAAAGAACATAGCAATAACTTTACTGGATCAGACTCTCTCCATATTTCTGTTTAACACAGTAAATGCCACACATGGAAGACATGAAGAAAACATTCAGCTCCTGTTCATGCTGGCAGTTGGTAGCATATTACTTCTGGAATTAATAATCCTATGTTATAGGTTGAATATCCCTTAATAACCCCATGATAGGTTCACCTTAGGGTTGCCAGAAATCGTAAACCATTTGAAGGCACACAACAATAACAGCAACAACAACAACAACGATTTGCTGACATCCTATTAGTCCCAATTAGAATAGACCCATTCAATCAATTGCTAAGTGGATAGTCACTTTTTAGGTAGATCCTACTGATTCAATGTCTACTCTAATCTGGATTAACCACCGTCTGTAGGCCCTGTTTTTCTCCCTACCTCCATATCAAGTTTAAAAAGAGCGTTCTTCAGCTAGCTAATTCTGTTTGCATTTGTAAAGTAAATAGATGTTACCATTTTTAATGGCATTTCTTTTCATGGCATTTCATGGCATGTTAACTTTGTGTTTTTAGGTTGGAAACAGCTATGATTCACTTCACAGAAGTTCCCCCAAAGTGCCCCCTGCGCCTACAGGGAGAGCCTATACTAGTCCTTTGGTGGATATGTTTAATCCATCAGTGGCGTCAAAAGCATCTTCTGAGAGATTAAACCACACAACAGGTGGGATTTTTGTGTATGTGTTCAAGTGCTTTGTTTGTAAGAATATAAGTATTTTAATTGACTTGACTTATGCCTTAGAAAAAGATGTTGTACAAATATTACCCTGTTGAATCCACTTTAGGCTACAATCCAGTGTGTGCCTATTTAAGAATAAAGCCCACTCACGCAATATCTATTGACATGAGCAAATAGACATAGGATTACAAACTTGTTACTATTCCAAAAATATGCATAGGATTGCACACTGAGCAACCTTGACTAAGATCCTTGCCATTCCAGAGTCATGGCATAGACCTATGTTCGTTTCAAAGCTTAAATGATGTTATTAGTCAAACGGTAGTTTAGAAAATGACTACCTAAGATAGAAAACAAAAGTAGTTTGTCATGATAGCACTTGGCTGGGAGAGTTGTATACTTTAGGCTACATAACTGGATAGTCTTCCATCCAAAATGTTTGTCTGCGAATTTAAAATTAGACGTTACAGAGGAGAAGAAGCTTAGCAAGTAGACCTTCTTTTCATGGCTCACATATTTGAGTTTTTACTGCTTTTACAAATAAAATCAGAAATCAGTGGATACGAAGTGCTCACTGTATTAATATTATTCCATATTATTTTATGTAGCTATTAATCATAATTAAGCCTAAATTGCTTGATTTTAAAAAGTACAGGAAAAACACTGTGACGATGACTATGATGTTCCGCTTATGATCTTTTTTCCTTCTTTTTAATTAGATCATGCTGATGATTCCAGTTTATCACGATCAACCTCGGTTGCCACAGGACTAAACATAATGAAGAGGCAGAAAGTTAAAACCATCTTTCCACACACTGCTGGGAGTAACAAGACTCTGCTTAGTTTTGCACAGGGAGATATCATCACGCTACTTGTGTCTGAGGAAAGGGATGGCTGGCTGTACGGAGAACATGATGCTACTAAAGTGTAAGTTAGGCTGCCACTTAATGAGGCTTACTTCTGAGTAGATTTGCATATGCTTAAAGTCATCTTCAGCAGACCCCAATACACTTTATGAAAGTCAACATTTTGTCTACTTGCTGTATATTACCATAGAATCGTAGAGTTGGAAAAGACCACAGTCCAACCTCTGTGCCATGCAGGAATTCTCAATCAAAGCATCCCCAATATTGTTAATGGTGTTTTAATATCCTGGAGCTTTTTCGTTGTAGGAAAGTCTGAGAAGTGTCAGAAGACAAAAGAATGATGTTGGGCCAGTTTTATAATTTTAAAATCATAATTAAGAACATGTAATATACTCTGAAGCCCACAAACAAGACGTGATGACAATAGACCTTTCTGATTGCTGTTTCACAGCAATGGCATACAGAACTGTATTGCTTTTGAATCTGAATGAAGTATATTAACTATCAGCTATTGACGAATATCTCTTATTCCATACAGTGTTTTTGCTTTAAAAAGTATGCTTTACATCTTCTATAAAATAGTGACTTGTTTCAATTTATTGTTATTGTTCTTTTCTAGGAAAGGATGGTTCCCATCATCCTATACAAAGCCACTGGAAGAACCTGTTGAGGAGACAATCCATGTCCCTGTGCCAAGGTAATATTATTTTAACTAAGATTTGTATCAAATCTTTTAATGTTTTCAAGCTTTGTGTTTTTTTAAAAACACACAAGCATTCAACATGGCCTTGTTTTATACTATTACTGTGCTTTCTTGGCACCATGCTTGCTTACGCATGTCTCTACTTGCAGACAACTTGTCTATGCTCATGGAATCCATTGCTCCCTAGAACATGAACAATAGAGTAAAATTTAGCTCAAGTGTGTTAAGGAAACTCTTTCCCACTGTAACCCTGACTCTGGAGGACAAACCGCTTTCTGTGCAGTAGAGCCAACTCAGAACATAGCAGTCCAGCCAAAACACAAAGAGGCAGACATATGTAATGCCAAATTGTTTAGTCTAACAAGGCCTGTTACAGACTGCCAAAATAAAGATGCTTCGGGTCTCTTTGGAGGTATGCTATTTAAATGATGCATGGGTCCTAAGAGTCCAGAGGTCGCGCCAAAGCCACACTCCATTCCTAAGCACTGGAGTGCAGCTTTGGTGCAGCTTCTGAATTCTTACGATGCATGCATAATTTAAATAGCATACCTCCAAAGAGACCCGAAGCAGCTTTATTTTGGCAGTCTGTAACAGGCCTTAGGGTGGGCAAGCTGTGATCTCCAGACACTGGACTCCAGCTCCCATAACCCTTCCCCATTGGCTTTATAAGCTAGATCATTATGGGAGCTGAAGGCACAAAACATTTGTCGCACCACATTTGCCCACTCCTTGTCTAGGTTGTACAATACCAATAGACATAAGATAAGATGATAAGATAAGGCAAAACATTTCCAGAAATGGAGTCTTATTGAGAAACTATAGCAACTTTAATGCTCTTGAAGGCACTTCCAACGACAGGTTTCAGAGAAGGTAGGGTAGTTTAGAAACCTTAAGGAAGCTCACGGTGAAGTTGAACTGACATTGTTTCTTACTAGGTTGAGTAGATTTTTCTTACTGGTTTTCGTTCCTTTAGTCCTGCACACATCCGAAGTGTCAGCTCAGTGAACTTAACAGAGAGAAGTGGAGTTGTCCTTCCTCCAGCAGACTATTTGGTAACTGGGCAGTCAAGAACATCTTCAGAAGCAAGAGTGGAGCCTTCAAAAAGTACTACTGTTAAAAGTCCAGCGGCCAAACCAGAAAACATGGCACCTGTGAGTTTTGAATATTGCCTTCTGAAGTTTCATTTACTTATCTATGAATCCCAAAGTGGGATGGAAATAATTGCATGAAATATATGAGGTTACATCCACCTTGCCTTTGTACACTTATTTGCATGATAGTTACTGCTATTAGAAATTAGCCTATAGAGATTATCTTCAAAACACGTTTGGAAAAATGCATATTGCATTTAGTTTGATGTTTCCTTTTATGGCTTCAAACACTTTTTCTAAGAAACTCCTTTTTAGAACAAAAGCTCATATAAAGAGACAAATTAGATGCTGATAAACTCTATATGCATGTAATTCATAATCGATTTTCTCTAAAGTCCAACTTTCTATCAAATTAATTGTTCGATAGAATTTGAACTTAAGTTATTTTACCTAAAATAAACAGAGAACTAGTAGGACAGAATTAAATAATTAACAGTTACAGCAACTGAAGGGAGTTTGTCATTGCCATCCTCAGAGGTTGAGAGTGTGTGACTTGCCTGAGGTCCCTTAGTCACCTTAAGGGTCACAAGTCAGAAATGACTTTGACACACAACAACAAAAAGATGGGGAAACAAAAAACCACAGCTCCTTTGGCACATGAGAACTAGCTGTATGGTTTATCTGGATCCTGGTTGTTCATTGGGAACTAATTACAAGTGGTTTCGGTAGGATTAATGTGCTTAGGATCATAGCATTAGTTGCAATTTAACTTGCTAAGTATTGGCAAGGAGATACTCATTTGACCCAGCAAGATTGCCCCAGCAGTCTTTGCTGCATACTTTTATACCACAAATATTTGATTAAGCCAGGTATACATTTAAAATCCCCTGCAGACATCTGTACAAAGAAAATGTTTATCACAGGCCAATGGGAGAACCATGAATTCAGCAGATAATCAGATTCCCCAAACGCAGATCTCAGGATGGCACTGAGGAACAATCCACCACATTGAAAAATGCTGTTTTTAAGCTGCCCAATTCTCTTGGTGATTTTACCACTTTGCTGTAATGAGATTGTTTGCAGGGAAACGTATTGAGATTATTTGTATGCATTGATTTATAGTGTTAATTCAGTCTCATTTCTGCACTGTAAGTAGTAATAAGATGAGGTCTATACTGATATGTATATATGTGTGAGAAGATAATGCTGCCTGTTAAAATGCCACAGTAAGGTTATTTCCTTGCTCATGCTGTGTGAAATTGACAGCATTTGCAGCTGAACAAGAGAGCCACAGTGCCACCTTCTGTTCCCAGAAAGATGAGGCACATTATGCACAGAGTATGAAACTGACATAGCAGAACTGAAAACTACATCACTCATAATTGGTTAGAATGGGGTAACCACCCCATACTCAACCAGCATTCTTTAGAAATTAGCCTAGTTATTAATTGTTGTTGTTAGCTGCCTTCAAGTCGACCTCAACTCATGGAGATCTCATTGTGAAATGCCTGTCCTGCAGCCACAAGGTTGTGAGTTCGATTCCAGGCACAGGTCCAAAGTCCATTCAGCCTTCCATCCTTTCATAGGTCGGTAAAATGAGTACCCAGCAATTGGCTTACAGATTGTGAACCGCTTAAGGAGTACTGAGTGCACTGATAAGCAGTATAGAAATATGTATGCTGTTGCTATTGGTCATAGCAACCCTGACATAGATGTCTCCAAGCCCCCCTATCCTCTATCTCTCTCCTCAGGTCCTGCAGGCTCAGGCCCATGGTCTCCCCAATTGAGACTATGGCATGCAATCTTCCATTCTTTCTTCTTCCCTCCACCTTCCCCAGCATCATCATAGTTTCTAATGAGTTGTGTCTTCTCATTATGTGGCCAAAATACAACAGCCTCAGTCTAGTCATCTTGGCTTCCAGGGAGAGTTCAGGCTTGATTTGTTCTAGCACCCCATTACGTGTCTTTTTGACTATCCACAGTCTCCTCAATACTCTTCTCCAGCACCACATCTCAGATGAATTTATTCTCTTCCTATCTGCTTTCTTCACTGTCCAGTTCTCACATCCATACAAGGCAATTGGTAATACAGTGCCTTGGACAATTCTAATTCTTTCCTAGCTGCCCTCGCTATTCCTAATCTTCTTCTTGACTACACTCTCCGTTCTGATCAGTGTTTACGGAAAGTCTTTAACTAGTACAATTTCCTCATTTTCTAGGTTGAATTTGAGTACATCCGCCGTGATCATTATTAGTTATTAATACAAGCCAGGAAACATACTGGCACAAACAGTACGAACTACTTCATGCATGAAAGCTTTCACTACACTTCCCTTTCAAAATAAATCCACTCTCTAAACTTGCCAAGAAAACCCCATGATAGGTTCGCCTAAGGGTTGACATAAGTTGGAAATGACTTGAAGGCACACAATCACAATAACAACGTTGAGAAGCCCTTCAAAGCAGCTTCTTGTTAATGTGTCAGGATCCACTGTTGGAAAAAATATACACAGCACAAATGCATGCCGAAGTGTATGTAAAGACCTTTTGCTCACATACAGAGGTGTTGCTCCCATACAATGGATCCTCTAGTTAAATTGTATGTTGTCTTAAAACAATCCTGAAATGCCCATGAAAGCTGAAGATTAATCTAGGAGCTGTAATCCAAACGTTAACTTTTGCAAGCTCTGCAACGGATGATGCACTTTCTCTACTGTGCCGCTTCATTGGAACTTTCTGTGCTTGAAAATAGCAGAGGGATAGATTCCAGCTTAAAAAGTGAAGTGATACATAAAACTCTTAATTTTGTTTAAAGTTAATTAAAAGCCTAAACAAACAAAAGCCCTCAATCTTTTAACAGCACACTCTTTCTTGTGTTGGTATAATGTCTCAGATGCCTCCGTGGAGATGTATCATTCCAGGACATCCTAAGTCAATCCAACACAACGTAAAACGAAAAGTTGCCAATATTCAAGACCCATTGACTTGTTTGTATGTTTCTCATGTGCCTTGCTTTAGCTTATTCAACTCCCTCCTTGCTGACACCAATGAAATGGCAGCAACAGGAAGCAGTAAACTGCCCGTGACAACAGATCTACAGGTTTGACTGTCTGAATAACCTACCAACACCCATATTGTTTCCGGTATTAATCATCGTTTTGTTTCCTTTTTCAGAAACCTGACATGAACGGCATTGTCAAACCCCCTTTCCTAAGGTAGGCTTCCTTCTTTCAGCATTAAAAATTTATAGTGGTCATTCTTGGTTAGAGATTATTAGAAGACTCAATTCTACTTTTTATTGACTTGGGGACAATTCAGACTTTGATTTTTAAGTAAATGAATTTAAATTATTTAGGTTGCCATTTTGTTCCTTGGAAAGCAAAGATAGATCGCAGAAGGGTCAGGACAGCAATGAGTGCAGGCAGGGCAAGCTGCAGGAACTCCACATATTACTAGCTTGTAAAGCTGCTCACATGGTTTTGGTTCCTATGGACCTTGCTATTTTTTTTTACAGTAAGCGAAACCACCAGTACTAGCCTCCTGAACGGCACATACTAGGACCATGATAATAGTACTGTATAGTGAACATGTGGAACTAGGACCCATGTTCAGATTCCCATTCTGTCATGAAACTCATTGGATTACACAATATTTATGTTACAAAGGTTACAGAATGATTTTCAGGCAACCTCACAAAATATATCATAATATGCTGTGCTACATGTAAACTATAGGCTTATCTACCCTAAAGGCTCCAGATCTTATCTGATTTTGGAACTAAGCAGGGTCAGCTCTGGTTAGTACTTGGATGGGAGACTGCCAATAATACCAGGTGTTGTAGGCTAGAGAACTGTTTCAGAGAACTGGCAAAGCCACATTTGAGTAGTCCTTGCTTGACAAAACCCTATGAAATTCATAGAATCGCCATAAATCAAAAGGTGACTTGAAGGCACATATACGCACACACATATGTAAACTACGGTATAACATGGTGTATATAACATCATTAAAGCAATACATTTATGTTACTGAAATTTGCAACCAACCTCTGTTCTCATTGCTGTCCTACTCCATCCCCAACAGCTACCAGTAGCCCAACAGAACGGCTACCAAGAGAATCTGGCATTGGATGATAGTTACAAAGCGATGGGCTTTCTTCTTTGCTGTGCCATGTTCTCTGAGTACAAAGTGGTGGTCACTGATAAGTTTCCAGACAAGAAAGAGACACTTGTACCCAATGGGAACAAATTCAGAGCCAGTCTGTCACACTGAAAAAGACATTCCCTACAATTCCCTACATCAGATTGCTGGAGAAGCACTGATCTAAGTTACAGAAACAGCAAGAGGGATGAGATGGCAATGCTCCTCTGCTTGGCTTTTGGTTCTTAAAGCTCCAACAACCCTGATATAAACAGCACCTCATTTGTAAGAATCTTAAACATATGAACTGCATATTTTATGCTTGTCCGATAGTTATTTTGTGTGTTTTCCTTTTACTGCAGTGGAGAAAACCCTTTTGCTACTGTCAAACTCCGACCAACAGTGACCAACGATAGATCGGCACCAATACTTCGATGAGCAAGATTAAATACTTTTATCTTCCTTTGTAAATTACACTTCTTTAGCAGTATGGTTTTTAAAATGCTGTATGACATTTTTAAAGTTTATTTAAATGTAATTAACGTGTACAGTAGAAAAGCGTGACAAAGATTTCCCGACTTTAAGAAAATGGTTGCTTCCTCCATCTGCTGATCATCGACGGCTGAGATGCTTGAAAACCCTCTTGATTTTACAGCGTGCCTTCAATAGGAAAACGAAATTGCTAAGACTAGGGAAGAGGTTTGAGTACTGTCATTACCAGCGCCATTAATCTTTCTTCCTCTATGCCAGTTGTATGGTTCATTTTATGGGTAAGTTCTGATTATTTAAATATGCTTGTACTGTTTACATTGATACAAAAATCTTAGCTGATTTTTTAGATAGACATGCCATTTAAGAATTGCCTTAAAGTTGTATAAAGTAGTATTTTCTTTATACAGGCGTCCCACATATTACACAAGGGATCTATTCAGTACTATTTACTATTTGTCTGTAAAACTGGGATCCTATTTCTCGTCCCTGAAATGAACGATGAAGTGTTCTCCGTAGGCATTTTCTGGGTCCTCCAGAGCAATTCTATGGTATGCTTCCACAGGAGGACCTACAAGTGCCTAGAGAAGTGTTTTCTCTCATCTCTAGGTCCTCCAATGCAACTCTGTAGTCACCATAAAATTGCATTGGAGGGCCTAGAAAATGCTTAGTGAGAACATAATTTGTCCAACACATGAAAGTAAACCTGTGTTAGATGAGCGTGTAATACATGGGCCGCCTGTATCAGTTTAAATGAATGTCTTAGGGTTGCAGCCGGAATAAATATTTATCTTTTCAGCGATCAGAAAATGTTATATTCTTTAAGACGGTTTGCAGTATGTCAAAGCACAACGTAACTTATATCATTGGTCTGAACAGGATTCTATTTAATAGGACGGTTAATACAAATTTTGAGAGACGAATAGTTGTGAATAGAAAAACTAGATACCTGTATTCCTTTGCTGTACTGTACAGTCCTTTTTAAAAACAAATGCATGATCTTAGCTCAAATCTCTAGGACAGAGTCATAGAGCGATTAAGACTTACACTACATGCAAATACTGTAAATATTTCGTTACCGGATAGGAACTCAATCCAAGGGAGTGAGTTTGTACCTTTAAAAAGTAGGTCTATATACTTCTCAGAGCCTCATAAATGAAGTGGTGGATTTGTCTTTCTACATATGACATGATCTTAAGTATACAGATGATGTAAGATCACCCTCCCAAAAAATTTGTAGATCTAATATTCCAATTCCACCTGATTAAAATCATCTTTCCAGGCTAGAAGGATGCTATTCATAGTTGTGTGAAGAGTCTGAGTGAGCTGCTATTAGAAAGTGCTTGTTGTATGTCCATAAGCACCACAAACAACTATGTTTGCTTAAAACTTCTGTATTTTCCAACACTTTGTACAGCTGCAGGAACCAATTGGTGTAAACCATCACTTGTTTTGAGGACAACTTATTGGAACTCAGAATCAATAAACAATGAGATGAAACTGGTGGTTTGGTGCCAACTTCAGATGGACTGTACCTGCTGTTGTTTTTTCATACATTTACCCCACATGCATTTGTTAAATAGAGAAACCGAAGTGTGTTGAAATTATCAGATCGAGATTTGCTTGTGGCACAATAGTATTAGTGGTGGTTCTCAGACACTTAAAAGTTGGGTCTCACTGTGTGAAGTTGCAAAAAAGCGGTTTTATTTAAATTTCCCAAAAAGTTGAATTTAAGACACAAAACTAGGTTGAACCTGTGCCTTGCGAGAGACATGCCTCTAGATCGGTTTTGCATGCAAGAAAAGTGAGAGGGTAAATCTTATCGTACTTTTACAAAATCAGCTCTGAAGCATCGACATGATTGTATATGACATTTACATTAGAAAAAAAGGTATTACAATAGTTAATTGCTTCCAACAGCCTGTTTCTATTGATCCCTTAACCGAACGCCGCGCCGCAGTTCGGACATCTTCGTTGCCTCAGTGCAAGACAGAAGAGAATCCCAATAGGAAAAAATACAATGGCACAAAGCACACCGAGACAAGTGAATGTGTCTTCCAACACGCCAACTCTGCAAAGGTAAAGAAGAAATACGCAGTTGTTGTTGCTGCTGTTACATTTGTTTATATCCCATCTTTCCCCCAGTCTGAGGCTCAAGGCAGCTTACAACAATTAATAGCTTTAAAAAAAGCAAATGCAAAAGTTTAAAATGACATTAAACTAGCAATAAGATCAAAACCAGTTTGATTTACATCCCGACCTTCTCCCTATGCAGGATGCAAGACCACAGGTTTTAATAAACAGGGCACATTATTTATACAAAAGTTTAAAAAGAAGTTTAAAAGAAGTTTAAAACAATACAGAAACACAGATAATACAATACACACAAACACAGCTTGGTCTTGCAGGCTATTTGTCGAGGAATGGTGCTGGATTTCCCGGTCTGACAGAGGTGACCTCCATAAAGAAAGCAAGCTTCCAAAAATGTTCTGATGCCAAGTGAGATTTATTGACACACAGAGAATTTGTCTCTTTAGTACCCATCTTTCTCCTGATATCCCATATGCATATGCAATTTTTTTAGACTATCAATTACTGGAATTTCATTGGGGAAAGCATAATTTCTCCCTTCCCTCCTGAAAATATAGACACCCAAAATGCACCAGGGAGAGAATTCAATGTTTTCCTTTGAAAGCAAATCTTAACAGCAGAATGACAGCAGTGTTGATTTAAACAGAGGATGTGTTTTGGCAGTTGCCAGGGCAAGAATGTCCAAAAAAAGAAAGGAACTGGGATGGCCCCCAAATGCAGAATGAAAGTGTATACTTCTCAGACACCCTTGTACCCTTGTACTAAGCAAGGTTAGGCATAAGGACCCTAGGCGTCAAAAGGTTAGGCATAAGGACCCTAGGCGTCAAAAGTGCCCCAAAACACCTTCTAGGGAGAATGGAAGGCATTTTCTCCATGTTTAGAGGGTGCTGTTGGGCCATTTTAGGCCCAGGAAAGGCCTTTTTAAAAATGGGAAATTAACCAGAAGTGACTTCCAGTCCTTCCCCATTTTGATAAAAGGCCCAGGAGAACCTAAAAACATGATAGGAAGGTCCTGTTTGGGGACATTGGGGGGCATTTGGAGGTGCACCGTCCAAGATCTCCTTGGCAGGGAATGGGCCCTTTTAGCCTCCCACAGTTGCTCACCCTTGCTTTAGATCATCGCTATTTTCATAATTACAGCCAGCCCTCCATATCCACGGATATTTTATTCATGGATTCACCCATCCACAGCTTTAAAATAGTTCACAAATATATAAATAAGAGATACCATTTTACTATGCCACTATATTTAATGCAACTTGAGCATCCATGGATTTTGGTATCCGTATGGGTACTGGATTCAAACCCCAGTGGATACCAAGGGCCCACTGCACAACAATATAGTATGTTGTGTCCTTAAGTTATGTACATTTCCCAGTGAATTTTAGGGAGGCTGGGTTTTTTTGGTGCCTCCAAAACTAAGACACAAGCAATAGGTTGCTTCTTTCTAATTTGAAGAAGAAAGCCACTGGCAAAGTCCACACCACTTTCCTTATGTACCTATCAGTAAAGGCGCATAGTCTGTGTGATGGAGTCCTTTATGTGCATGCAGATACTCAGAGGAAAGATCAGAGAGGCTCTTGTCACACCATCCCTTCTCCCAGCCCCACAGAGCCTAAGCCAAACATGGCACTGCTATAGTTTGAACTTCTAGGCCAGAAGCTTCAATTACACAAAGATGACCACTGCTGATTTAGCCCCCAGTGGTACATTTCGACTGCCCTATTATAGACTGAGCATTACCTAGTAGGATTTCTCATGCGAGTAAGCAATTTGCATTTCAAACATTACGTACAGATCTGTTGCTTTATGCAAGTTACCTCTTAGGAGAGATGAGGGGGAGGTGACAGTAATAGCCCTCGTTTAAAGACATGCTAATCTTAGCTATAAAAATAAAAGAGTTTGCCCAGGGAACCTAAGCGGCTTTCCTTTGGGTTAAAGCCATGACACTCCCAGGTGGTCTAAAAATAGGGATTTATTTATACCCCAAGCAGCAGCTCATTTGTAAGCTGGACTGTGGCTTCTTGAAGCGACTCTGACGTTTTAAGCACCCAGGGGCTACATCTTTTTCATCAACTGTTAATTGTCCTTCAACAAGTAAGCGATAGTCTCTCACAGTTAAGCATCTCATACACGGAAATAACAGCACGCAAGAGGAGTAAGGCCATGAACAACCTGCACTGGACTATCTGTACCCAAGAGGGAAAAGACACCTTTCCTCAACAACCTTCCCCAATCCCTGGACATGCTGACTGGGGATAAGGGGAGTTGCAGTCCCACTGATCTAGATAGCAGTATGATGGAAGGAGGACTGCTCTACAAGATTCATTTCAATACTGTTGCTCCATCCTTTTCATCACAC
Organism: Sceloporus undulatus; assembly: GCF_019175285.1. Classification (NCBI taxonomy): domain Eukaryota; kingdom Metazoa; phylum Chordata; class Lepidosauria; order Squamata; family Phrynosomatidae; genus Sceloporus; species Sceloporus undulatus. The sequence continues at coordinate 29,992,479 of NC_056529.1, forward strand.
CTCCAATGGCTATTTAATGAAGTAGCCATAACTATCTTGTATTCCTCTCCAGGACTTTCATTGACAGACGTTACATTAGAGAGGCACACATGCTTAAGTCATACTAGACATATGGGATGAATTACTTGCCATAACACGACAGACATATTGCGCTGACAGTGGCAGAAGCAGACTGGCACATATGACAAAGGCTGCCCGTTGTGGTTACATGCTGTGCATGGCTCACAGTGCCCTGAGCACTACACAATGGCACCCAGTCACTGACATGACTTGCACAGATTTGCTATTCTGCATGGGACTGCATAGTGTAGGTACAACGTATTTCTACCTGCGGATATATATTTTGAATTGAGGGGATGTTGGATTGCAGCCACAGTTTTACAGTTCTCAGAACTGATCAATTCAGCCCCATAGAAAAATTGAACTTGGCTCTTTCAATGTCCAAATTAAATCCCAATGCAAAGCAGCAGACTGCGTGTTTGCACTTGGGATTATTCACAGCCCAGCAGTTCAAGACAGATTACATAATAAGAAGTGGTGTAGTCCAAGGTTTTATATGGCATGTGTTTGGGAAAAGATACGAGATCAGGGCCTTCTCTCTAGTATCACAACAATTCCTTCCTTGGGGAAGTTCACATCATTACTTGCTCACTGACGTTTGGACAGCTTTTCCAGGGTTTTGCCTCAAATAGCCCTTTTTCTTGTTGCTGCACTGCTGAGCAATAGTACTGCTAAATTGGAAGGGAAACAAAATGATTTCTCAATCATCAAAATCAACGAAATGATTTCTCAAAATTGTGGGCCAAGGAGCGAGTGGCCTGGCTAAGGAGGAGCCAAGAGCGAAAGGAACAAATAGACAGACACTCTTGGCTATGGGGAAATACTGCTCTGCTCTCAAATACATGCAGAAACAGACCCATGTGCATGGTCACAAGCATATGACCCAATGGTGGAGGGGGAAGGAGAAAAAGGAAATGTGTTTCTATTTCCAGAAAAGCACAAATCTGGCTCAGGGATCCTAGTCTTTGTATTTAGAGAAGCAGAAATCAAGAGAAGAGCAAGTTTCTGGCGACTGTGGCTGTCTGAAGAACAGTAGCTTTTGTTCTGAATACCACAGCTCCAGCTACAAGCAGACAATGAAAGACCCAAAGAGCAGTGCTTTGGCTTCCAATGTTGTATTAAAACAAAGCTCTCCTTTACCAATTGGGGAAAAAAGGCCACTTAAACCTCCACTAATGAAGGAGCGAAGACCAACAGAAGCACCAAGTCATCACTTGTCTTAAGAGGAATGTTTGTACTTTCTCAAGATCTTGCTCTTCTAAGTGGATGGTAGCAATGGCACTTAAGGAGCCCAGGCCTGAAATCGCCTGGTTTGCAACAAGGAACAAGTCTCAATGTTTCATTCCTTTCAAATGTGAAATTGGGATGGGATCGGGATGCACAAATAGTTTTGGGGGCTGCATGCAGTCCCAGCGCCAGATGGACTATTTCATTTTAAAAGAGGGGGAAATTACTTTCCTCTCTCCATCCTCCATTTGGTTATTCATAAACCCCGAGTAATATCTGGGAGACTATTTTGAAGAAAGAAGACACACAAAAGGTATAAAGAAGAGAACTAACATACCTGCAAGCTGGGCAGCCGCCAACAACGACAACTGATGTGGTGGGAGGGGGGCTGCTGGATTATTGTGTACGTTGTGTTGGGGTAGTTATGTGGAGACGGACCTGGAGGAACAACATATCCTGGGTGGGGAAGAAGAAACATTGAGAAGCACGTTATATCAAAGCGTTACCAATACGGGGATGACGCACAACACTGGACCATACTCCTCTCATTAGCCTTACAAACACTAGGCCACTGTCCATGCCTAAGAAATCTGGAGGGTATCAGGCTGAAGCTACACAACTGAAGTACTACAATTCCACTTCAACAGCCACAATGCATTCCTATCTAATCTTGGGATTTGCCGTGTAGCTCTATGACTGTAGGCCAAGGTTTGAATCCCCGCTCAGCCAGAAAACCCACCTGGCCAAGTCACACTCTCTCAGCCACAGAAGATAGCAATGCCAAAAAAAACCCTGAGGAAACTTGCCAAGAAAACCCCATTTCAGAATTAGGGTGGCAACAAACCCAATTAAAATCCATCTCAATTCCAGGTTATAAGGCAACAAAAATCAAGGAAATGTGGAATAGCCAAATGTACAGCAAGGTCCTGTGTAGACATACCTCAGTTAACAACACCTCTGACAATGAAACTCCTGTTTAGTCTTTTTATGCCCATTCAGTCCTGACCCCTTTTCTTTCTCATCCTCTGACTAGCTGGAATTCTTTTAGTGGCCTCTGCATTAGGAGGATGGTGAAGGAGGACTTGAGAAAGCGAGGGTTTTGGTGTTGGTTTGCAGTAGTGTGTCTACAGTAAACAGTGCGATAAAGCTTGAGCTGGGAGAAAATGTAGTTCTGATTTAGCAATTCTATGGTAGGCATGTGATAGGGATGTAGATGGAACATGTCTATGACTGGGAGGGTAAACAGCAGCTGCCTTGAAAATCCCCTAAACAGAAAAACAAGAGATACATTTTGGAAGAAGGCTCCAGTCTCCAAAAGGCTCACAATGTTTTTGTGTAGTTATGCCAACAATCTGACCTAGTTGTTTCATTTCACATGTTCATATTGTCAGTTTTGGATGAAACGTCTGCAGATTCATATATTCTTTTTTATGGTATAGGAACATACCCCTATTCTTTCCATGCTATTTCCGCCTCCGGTGCCCAATCTTCTGTTTTAAGAAAAGGAAGGTTTGGTACATATTTACTTCATTGAACCTGCAAAAGCATTAAATAAGGAAATACAAAGAAACCAGAGGTGCTTTCCTTCTTTTTTGCAGTCTGTTAATTTCTCTTCAAGTGACCAGATATAGCCAATGTGGCTCATTAAGCTTTGCAAAGTAGTGTTTTTTTATTCCATGTCATACCAACTCCAATGTAACAAGTGTCCTCTATAGCATCAATGAATACAGCATGCTGGTCACCACAAACAACAGCACACCGCTCCTAGGCTTCGGACCTTAGCAATGAGGCCTATGAATTATTAACCTTAAAAATATGATTAATTATTAACCTTCAAAGACTTATTATTCCAGTGCCACTAAAACAGAAAAGGCGGGGGAACATTAAACCAACTGTAACCCTACTGAACAAGGATCCCACTTTCCAACAGACTCCAAAAACATCCCACTTAAAGAGTGGGATGGCTTCAAGATATCTAACAGATATGATGAGTGTGGTACCTCTAGTAACTGAACTGGTTGTGAATCTATACCGCCTTCAACTGCCATCTATTTCAGAACTAATGTTTTCTTTAAGAATGACATATTTTAAACAAGGTGTTCTTAAATTCACTCTCCCATGCTATTTCTAAAAGCTATGTAGTGGCTAGACTTTTTTGTTAAGACACTGCAGTATCGCACATCGTTGCAATTGCTGGCCTTGGTTTCTTGATTTCCTTTCTCAGTTCTTTTATGGGAATGAGTGGTTACTCAAGGTTTGCAAGGGAACACTAGAACCTCTCTGGAAACTAATGCTTCTGCTGAGGCCAACCGCCTTCCTCCCAAACGCACTCACTTTTTTCCATTCAAGCCACAAGTTCTTGTTTCAAGGAATCACTGTTTGTCCCACACTCCAGCTCCTATTTGATGCAATGGAAATGGACAGGCTTCACCAGAACCCCCGGGCGATGCGCGATGCCTGTCACATCGTGAGAAATCACCATAAAACCTTCCTTCTCTTTCCTTTTGCCTGACACTATCGCATCATTTTTAGAGATTTTTCTGACCCCAAGGTGCCAAAACTGTATGAAGAGGCAGTTTCCCTTCTGAACTACTTCCTAAAACCAGGTGAAAATAGCAAACAGGAGTGTTGTGGCGTCACTTTCAGGGCCCCACAATCCGGCAAAGTGGCCCACAGAGGGGCAAAAGGGTTTTTGTATTGCCCATCTCTATCGTCAAAGAAGAAAATCAACTCATTGGAGATGCATTGGAGACCATGGACTGCTAAAGTCAAATAAATGGACCCTAGAAGAATTCAAGCCTGAACTCTCCCTTGAAGCCAAGGAGACTGAACTAGATGGAACTGCTCTACTTTGAACATATCAGGAGAAGACAAGACTCACTAGAAAATACAATAATGCTTGGTAAATTAGTAGGCAATAGGAAAAGAGAAATAACTTATTCCAAATGGATAGACTCATGGCTGCTTTGAGTCTCCAAGACCTAAGCAGGGCTGTTGGCAATAAGGGGACTTGGAGCTCTCATTCATAGGGTTGCCATATTGGCTAAAAAGGCCAATGCCATTCCAGGCTGTATCAATAAGAAGTATAGTGTCTAGATCAAGGGAAGTAATAGTGCCACTCCATTCTGCCTTGGTCAGCCCTCACCTGGGATAATACTGTGCCCAGTTCTCAACTCAAGAAGCATTTGGACAAGCTGGAAGGTGTCCAAAGGAGGGTGACCAAAATGGTGAAGGGTCTGGAAACCATTCCTTATAAGAGAGATATAGAGAGCTGGGTGTGTTTAGCCTGGAGAAGAGAAGGTTGAGAGGTGATATGATAGCTCTGTTTAAGTATCTGAAGATGTGTCACACTGAGGATAGAGCAAGCTTGTTTTCTGTTGCTCCAGAGAATAGGATCTGGAGCAATGGGTGCAAACTACAGGAAAAGAAATTCTACCTCAACATGAGGATGAACTTGTGACAGTAAGGGCTGTTTGACAGTGGAACACACTTTATAGGAGTGTAATGGAGTCTCCTTCCTTAGAGGTCTTTAAACAGAGGCTGGATGGCCATCTGTCAATGGGGATGCTTTGATTGAGAGTTCCTGCATGGCAGAATGGGGTTGGACTGGATCAGGGCCCTTGGAGGTCTCTTCTATGGTTCATGATTCTAAGCCAATCCGGCCGCTCCCAAGCTGTGGACCTCCTTTCCACTCAGCTCCCTCTCTGTCCTCTTTCCACCAGCAAGCAAAGATCTTTCCAGTCTACACTGCAGAGGAGGACATTCTCCCATCAGAGAAGAGTTGTGGTTGAAGTGTGCCTTTGAGTCGTTTCCGACTTACGGCAAACCAAAGGTGAATCAATCCCAGGGTTTTCTTGGCGAGGTTCGTTCCGACGTTTGCCAGGGCTTTCCTCTGAAGCTGAGAGCGTGTGACTTGGCCAATATCTCCCAGTGGGTCTGGATCTCCATGACTGAGTGGGGATCCCTGGTCTGCCAGACTCCTAATCCAGCACTCAAACTACTATAGAAGTACCACACTATCAGGAGAGAGAAGTTAATAGTTGGGAGCCTACATGGTGTCTCCATGCCCAGCACCAGCAAACAATGCAACTTTGGAAAGACTCAGGTCTGAAACACACTGCAGATATAATCCACTTTGAGACCACTTTAACTGCCCTGGCTCAATGCTAAGGAACTCTGGGAATTGTAGTTTTGTGAGACATTTAGCCTTCTTTGTCAGAGAGCTCTAGGGCTACAATAAACTACTATTCCGCAAGATGCTCTAGCACTGAGCCAAGGCAGTTCAAGTGGTCTCAAGATGGATTATTTCTGCAGTGTGTTTTACAACACAAGTGAAAACTGTAAGACCTTCCAGGTGTTGTTGAACTGCAGCTCCCATCAGCCCCATCCAGCAAAGCCAGAGGTGAGGAATGCTGGGAGTTGCAGTCCAGTCAAAGTCATAAATCTATGCTGCTTGAGTAAAATGACTGCTACCTGGCAATGAGAAGCAATGGACACGCCGTGTCCCAAATGTGAATGGATTTCAATGGTGACTCAAACAGATTGTTCCCACAAACGCTTCCACATTGCGAGGATCCTGAATGAAAAGGGATTGGCTTTCCTCTGAACCCACATTGCCAAATCTGAACTGAGTAAACAGAAAGCAAAGGAAAGACAGCTTTGGGGAGAATCACTGGCATTGTGTAACTGCCAGGGAAACCCAAAGGGGGAAAATAGACCCAGTTATTAGTATTAAAGGCTCTGGGGCCACAGCAAACTACACCTCCCAGAATTCCATAGCCTTCAGCCAGGGCAGAAATAACCCAGTTTGGCGCCGCTTTCACTTGTTGTCTGACACTTCGCTATGGAATTCTGGGAGTTGGAGTTTGTTGTGGGGCCCAGAGCGGAACACAACAAACTCCAACTCCCAGAATTCCATAGCACAGTATCAGACAACAAGTGAAAGCGGCGCCAAACCTCCCTCGAAGGTCTCCCCTCAGTCCTCCTCCCAAAGGGCCTTTACCTGCCCCGGGTCCGGCGGTGGGGAAGGAGTAGGGCGGGGGCGGCTGGAAGCCCGGAGGCGGCCCTGCGGGGATGGCTCCGTAGTTGGCGGGGGCGCCGTAGTCGCTGCTGTGGGCGCTGGGGCTGTAGGCGGGGGGTCTCTCCTGCAGGAGCGGCTTGCTGTCCATCCTCCTCCCGCTCAGGAGCCCTGCTGCCTGTCGGCCTCCCTTTCCCTTTCCCCAGCCCACTCCGGGGCCTCCGCGCCCAGACTCGCTCTCTCTCCTCCGGCCGCCAGCCTCAGAGAGAAGAACCGAAACAGACACAGACTGAGGAGAAAGCGTGCGGCGCCCAGGCAGCGGTCACGAGACTCCGGCTCACGTGACCGAAAAGGCCACGCCCAAGCTTGCCTTGTCGGCTCCTCTCACAGGTTCACGTGACTGCAAAAGCCACGCCCGGCTTGCTTTCTAGGCTCCTCCCGTCAGACTCACATGACCGCAAAGGCCACGCCCAAGTTTGCCTTTAGGTTCCACCCACCAAGCCTACGTGCCCCGCAAAGGCCACGCCCACCCTGCCTTCTCGGCCCCACCCACCAGCCTCACTTGACAACTAAAGCCACGCCCATCCTTCCTTCTCGGCCCCACCCACCAGGCTCACTTGGCAACTAAAGCCACGGCCACCCCGCCTTCTCGGCCCCACCCACCAGCCTCACTTGACAACTAAAGCCACGCCCATCCTTCCTTCTCGGCCCCACCCACCAGGCTCACTTGGCAACTAAAGCCACGGCCCCCCCGCCTTCTCGGCCCCACCCACCAGGCTCACTTGGCAACTAAAGCCACGCCCACACCCTTCTCGGCCCCACCCACCCGGCTCACTTGAAACTTTAAGCCACTCCTCCATCCTTTCGGCCCCACCCACCAGCCTCACTTGACAACTAAAGCCACTCCCATCCCTCCTTCTCGGCCCCACCCACCAGGCTCACTTGGCAACTAAAGCCACGCCCACCCGGCCTTCTCGGCCCCACCCACCAGGCTCACTTGGCAACTAAAGCCACGCCCACCCCGCCTTCTAGGCTCCACCCACCAGTCTCACTTGGCAACAAAAGCCACGCCCACACCCTTCTCGGCCCCACCCACCAGCCTCACTTGACAACTAAAGCCACTCCCATCCTTCCTTCTCGGCCCCACCCACCAGGCTCACTTGGCAACCAAAGCCACGCCCACCCGGCCTTCTCGGCCCCACCCACCAGGCTCACTTGGCAATCAAAGCCACGCCCACCCTGCCTTCTCGGCCCCACCCACCAGGTGTATTGGGGAGGGGCTCTTAATATTCTAGGTCCTATCTAAGAGAGAAACCACTATCGCGAGAGTAAGCGACAATGGTAGTTCTTGACTAAACGAGATCTCTCAAGTCTTTAAATTAATATGATATTTGAACTTCGCATTGATACTGCTTAGAATTTTATAAATGTCATTTTTGTTTTTAAATACGAGACACGCATCTGGCCCGCATTCCCACGACGCCTAAACACGCAATTGGACAGAGATCTCTGAGGGGAGTCAGCGACTCAGCTCGCTGCCTCCTGTCCGGGGGCGTGTGGAAACCCCGGATAGAACGCCGCCTGGGCACCTGATTCCCCGCCGTCCAATAGGAAGCGAGGGCCGAGAGCTTTCAGCAATGGACGAGAGGATCCGCCCAGCCCGGATTTCCTCGTCTCGCTCGGTCTGGCATTTGGAAGCGACGCTGAGAGAAGAAGCAAGTAGCGCTTGAGGCGCCGGGGCTGCAGGAGCAGCAGGGACTGCGCATGCGTGGATTGGAGCAGGTACAAGGAGGGTTGATGATTGAGGATGATGCTGGCAGAGGCCTCAAAGGAGCCTCAAAGGAGCGGAAGAGCAGTGCCTTTGGGAGGATTCCTGTCAATAGGCGCCTGTGGCTATGAATGACAGCTTCCCTGTTCTCCATCTGCTGTTTGTTGTTCTGACTTATGACAAACCCTCAGGTGAACCTGTCATAGGGTTTCCTTGGCTTCTGCAGGGTTGTTTGTGTTTGTTGTTGTTGTTTCTTGTTGCCTTGTCATCCCTGAGGCTGGAGAGAGGGTGACTGGGCCAAGGTCACCCAGTGGTTTGCATCGAACCCAGGGACCAAAAACACACTACAATTATTATATTATTATTATTATTATTGGCAGTGTTTGTTATAGTTAATTATTGTTATATGGTGTTTATATAATTAATGTTATTAAATATAAATAATAATAATCCTGCAGTGTTATGTTGTTAACAATAATTAATTATGTTATTATACAATCATTGTATATTGGTAATATATAATTATTGTTATTATATAATAATAATCTGTGTTCATTATTTTATGAACAATACTTAATTATGGTAATAATAATTATTGTTATATAATAATATTAATCTGCAGTGTTATTTTTATTAACAATAGTTAATTATTGTGTAATTGTTTTATTGTTTTTATATAATTTTTGTTATATATAATAACAATAACTGCAGTTTATTATGTTATATGTAATAACTATTGTGATTAATATACTTAATTAATATTATTATATTATTATATAATTATTGTAATAATAATATATATAATAATAAATAATAAATAATTTTATTATTATTATATATTAATTGTTCTTTATTACTGTTGTATTGTTGTTGTTATTAACATTTATTTACAGAGCAAGGATCAATCTGTAAAATAATAATTACTAACTAATGTACAATGAAGACAAGAAGAACACAAGAGAGTAATCCGCTTTTATCAGCCTAGCTGAGGCTAGGGAATCCTGGGAATTGTAGTTCATTGTGGCATCTGAGTCCTCTGACAGAGAAGGCTAAAGTCTTACGAAAACTCTGAAGTTCCAGGATCCCCTAGCATTGAGTGGGGCAGTTAAAGCAGTTTAGGTCATTGGGAGGACCTAGAGATTGGCATTTGAGCTCCTCCGGTGCAGTTCTATGGCCAGCCTCTGGCAGAATTGACCATAGAGTTGCACTGGAGGACCTATAGATTCCTAGAGAGGTCTTCTGTCAGGTAAAAACAGAGTGTTTTTTATTTTATTTATTTTATTTATTGGTATTTATACCCCGCCCTTCCACCTAAGGCTATCAGAGTGCTTCACATTATTATTTTTAATTAGATGGTTTTTTGGGCCTGTCACCATTGTCATTA
>NC_056529.1:30005070-30046221 GCF_019175285.1 Sceloporus undulatus
TCAATTGGTTCCCATCACCAATCAAGCGCAGATCTGCAAGAGGCATCATCCATTGGTCTTGCTGCATTGATTATCCTTCGACATCTTCCAAAAGTTCTTTATTTTTCTCTATCATTATATACTGTCTTTGGAAGGTCTACCCAGGAGTTAGTTATCTTTTCAACACATTTTCTCAAGCCTTAGAATTGTTAATCCTGTTTTTAATGAATTATGCCACTTTGTATATTAAACAAAACTTTAATTCCTATTATGATGCTTATGGTAAACAACATACTGTAAACCCCTTTAGGAACTTTTGGGCTTATGAACAGAATAACCAGTCATCCTGTATTGTATATAATTACTTTCAGTCTTGTTATTTGCGGTTCTTCCATATTCACAGGAGTCCTGGGCCCTAACACCAGCGAATGTTTTATAATTCCACCTTTACTTCCTGGAACTCAAAACGGTTTGCATCCTATCTCACCCCACATTTATCCTCAAAACAATCCTATCTGGCTGCTCTCCTACTTGGATATATAGAGGATATACATCTCCGTTGGAGTAGAATATATATGTGTGTGTGTGTGTGTGTGTGTGTGTGTGCTACAGCAGTACACCTGATGTTACATGTTTTGTAATTTTGCTATATTTTGGTCCTCATGAGCCATAATAAATTCATTCATTCATATATATATATATATATATATATATATATACACACACACACACACACATACAGTCCTATCTAGTCTCTCTCTCTCTCTCTCTCTCTAGAGAGAGAGACTATGTATGTATGTATGTATGTATGTATATACATACAGAGAGATAGAGAGAGACTACCTGCTCAAGAGCAGACAGATAGGATTGTTTTGAGGATAAAAGTGGGGTGGGATAAGATATAAACTGTTTTGAGTTCCTGAAAGTAAAGGTATTTGTTCTTGTTGCTAGTTACCCTTGACTTCCCCTGGACTCATTGTAATCCTGTGGATGAGACATTTTCATGCCCCTCTATCCTCCTCTCTCCTGGTCTTATAGATTCAGCTTTGGGGCCTCCTGGTTGAGTCTATCCACCTGGCTTGAGGTCTTCCTCTCTCTCTGGTGCCTTCTACCTTCCCTAACATTATTGTCTTTCCCAGTGATTCATGCCATCTCATAAATGTGGCCCAGGTACGACAGCCTCAGTTTAATCATCTTGGCTTCCATTCCTGTGAAGCTTAATGAGACTCATTGCCAAGTACGTTTGTGGGGGTACGATTGCAGTTTTAACCACTATCTTTTGCAGCCCTCATCATTCAACATTGGGGCAGAACTGGCAATAGAAAAATGGCCTAACCTCCCTGGAGACTGCATTTGGCCAGTGTAAACACACAGCCCCAATTTGCTTCTTCCCTGCCAACCCTAACCCTCTCCTTTTGCCTTCCAGCCATGAACGCCTCCAGTTCCATCCTCTGGGCTGTTGATATCTTTGGCCGAGTCTACACACTTTCAACCACTGGCCAGTACTGGGAGCTCTGTAAAGATGGGGAGCTGGAGTTTAAGCGGGTCTCTGCCGTCAAACAGTGCTGCTGGGGGATCGCTTGCGACCATCAGGTTTACGTTTACGTCCACTCCAACGACGTGCGGATCCGCTACCAGGAGGAGACCTATGAGAATCAGGTATGTAACAAAGGCCCCATACAGACGGGCCAAAATAAAGCTGCTTCAGGTCACTTTGGAGGTATGCTGTTTCAATGATGCATGCGTACTAAGAGTCCAGAAGCTGCGCCAAAGCTGCATTGCAGTCCTTAGGACTGGATCATGGCTTTGGTACAGCTTCCAGACTCTTAGGACGCATGCATTTCTTAAACAGCATACCTCCAAAGTGACCCGAAGCAGCTTTATTTTGGCCTGTCTGTATGGGGCCTTAATTTCTATCCCCATCTGTTCCCCCAAACTGGGATTCAAGATAGCTACATTGAACTCATTAATCTTAAAACCCACCAGATGCCTTAGACCAGTGGTTTCTGACCTTTGGCATTCCAGATGTTTTGACATCACCTCCCATAATTCCTGACTTTGGGCCAAGTTGGCTGGGATTTCTGGGATCTGAAGTCCAAAACAAATGGAGGATCAAGGGTTGGGAACCACTGCCTTAGGCCCACTATAAGTTGATGTGTGATCCTTGTTCCTTCTCAACCAGCGCTGGAACCCTGTGATCGGCTTCTGTGAGAAGTTACTGCCCAGCGACCGCTGGCAGTGGAGCGACGTGAGTGGGTTGAAGCATCAGCAACTGGAAAGCTTTGTGCTGCCATCGCCTCACTGGGAGTGGGAGTCAGACTGGTATGTGGATGAAAACTTTGGAGGGGACCCCACAGAGAAAGGGGTAGGTGAACAGTATCGCAAAGGGATATGCATGTTGCAAAGGGATAGGGTGGGATGTTGAGGGGGAGGCATTGCTTGTTCATAGAGTCATGCTTGCTTCCAAGGAGGGTGGAGAAAGAGTAGGACAGATTCTTAGGCAAGAGATACTCAGAGGTGGCTAGTGGGGCGAGAAACCAGGTCCACAAAGGTCAGAGATTCATCCCATGGTACACCTTAGGGTCACTGTAAGTCAGAAATGACTTGAAGGCACACAAAGACAAGATATTAAAACATTAATTTTCAAGCTGTAGAGTCATTTGAAAACATTAAAGGTAAAAATACAACACAAGCACACACCCAGAAAAACGCTCTTCGACACAACCAGTTAGTTATCAAATACTGATAACAGTCATGGGTACAGCAGTTCTATACACCTCCTATTCCTTTTCTTCTTGATTTGAGTCCTGCAGCATAGATGATTTTTCTTGGATTCTTCTGTCCCTTAAGAGGTCATGCACTCCTCTTTGTTGACTTGGCAATAGAGTACACATCAGATTAATTCCTGGTTAATCTGTTTAAGCGCTACAGCTGTGAGTATGCATGTGCCTTTAAATCGCCTGATGACTTACAGTGACCCCATGAATTTCATAGGGTTTCCTTAGCCAAGGGATACTCAGAAGTGGCTAGCAGGGAGTGAAACCAGGTTAACAGTCGGACCATAAAGGTCCCAAATTCATCCTGTCTCCCTTCTGACTAGTATTCCTTTTGAATGGCTTGGGGATATAGGTAGAATTCAAAGATATAGCTGTGTTAGTCTGTAAAATCAATATGGAGAGAGCTCTTGTAGCACCTTTGGGACTAACTGAAGAGGTATAGCTGGGAAAGAGGACAAAATGAGAGCTTTGACTCTCCAAATTATAACTCTGTCCCACGGAAATTGTCTTTCAGTCCCCAAATTATAGCACAGCAGTAACATAAAATGTCAGTATTGAGAAGTACAGTTTAGGCTTCCAAAGAAAAGGAGCAGGCAAGGAAATGCGAACACGGCAAATATAAGAGTTAAGGCCTCACTCTCTCTGCAATGCTAGAAATGCTATTTCATTGGGAGGGGCATTTCATTCATTTTGCCACCTCCCTGTAACTTCACCTGGGATGGTGGCAGGGTTATTTGGGGATCCTGTGAAACAGACAAAGGCCTACAAGGTGGGATTTTCCCTTTCCTGATAGATAATGATCAGGTAGGTGGATCTGTATACAATCCACTACCCCCTGACCCCCCACCAAAAAAAATTTGGGAAGCTCATATTGTCCATGCCTCCCTTAGCTTCCAATGACAGAAGCTAAAGAGGCTGACAAAGACAGAAATGCAGCCAGTCTAACTCTGACACACAAATTGAGATCCCACATTAGAGCATAGCTTTGCCCAGGGAGTTCTGCATCTTCCCCTGCTCTGAACCCCAGATCATTTGTCAAGCCTTAGGGAGGGTAGTGGATGAAGGAAGGAGGTGATTCAGACCATGGCTCCATCCACACTGCAGAAATAATCCAGTTTGATACCATTGCCATGGCTCAATGATATAGAATTCTGGGAATCGTAGTTTTGTGAGACATTTCACCTTCTCTGTCAGAGAGCTCTGGTGCCACAATAAACTACAATTCCCAGAATTGCATAGCATTAAGCCATGGCAGTTAACGTGGTATCAAACTGTAGTGTGGATGCAACCCATGAAGTACTAGCTAAACTTAGTTTGGGGTTGGGGCAACTAATAAAGGTACACTGGCAGATGGAGTTCACCTTTCTTTTCCTCCCCCCAGGAGCCCACTGTAGCCATATATTAATGAATTGCTCTCCCTAACTCTCCTCCACTTCCCACCAGTAAGAAACACCAGCATCCCTTGCTAGGGGGAGATTTTAGAGGCCACTTGTAGCCAGACCAAAGCATCCTTAGTTTCTGACATCAGATGGGTTCTGGTACCTTCAGAGGATTTAGATGTATAAGACATACAGTGAAATGGCATAGCATATAATTTTGGACGCTTACTTGAGATGAAGAATACCAGAAAACTCCAAAGTGAGTGACAGGTCTGCCCTACATGGCAGGTTATAAACAGTGCTAGGTCATTGGTTGTCTGAAATAGTTTGCAGTTTGATTGTTTGGATCTTGAGGGGGGGGAAAGGATATTTTTTGCCTTTGACGCCTTTTAAATGAATATTTTAAGGGCTGGACATATGCCATAGACTTCCCAGCTACTTACACCAAGGACAAACGGTGGAATTCCTGCGTGCGACGCCGAAGGTGGATTCGGTACAGGAGATACAAGTCACGCGACTCATGGGCAAAGGTGTCTGTCTCTCTTTTCTCTATTCCCCCCAATTGTCTTAAATGTACAATGTTAGCTCAAGTCCTGAATGGAAACGAACTCATGGATGCCTTTCGACAGGACCTTTTTCAGTGATGGGACCTCAGTTGTGAAATGTTTTCTCCCACTATTTGCAGCAGGCCCTAGTCTTGTTATACTTTCAGTGCCAGATAATGAAAATGATTTGAATCTTTTAGTCTTCTAAGTTATATTTCTTATTTGGTTCTTTTTTATTGTTTCCCATTGGGTTAGGAAGAGCTTCAGGTTGGGAGTGGTGTTAATTGGAATGGTATTGGGGGAATTTTCTTTATATTTTCCTGAGTTGCCTTTCATATTTTGGCTGAAAGACCATCTAGAAACCTGAATATATTGTGACTGTTCACAGTCCAGTGTAGAAACAAGTGTATGTGATGCTTGGCAAGTTGGGTGGTACTGAAAGCAATAGCTAATTTTGACTGGAGAGTGATGCTAAAGTTTTATTTCCTTTCTCTGCTGCTACAGATTCCATCCAAGGAAGACCCCAAGCAACTGCCAGACCCTTTCAGCGATCTTTCTGTTGGAGGATGGGAGATTACAGATGAGCCGGTGGGACGGTTATCAGTTTGGGCTGTCTCTTTGCAAGGAAAGGTATGGAGATGTATTCATTATATTCATCATTCTAAAAGACTAAAGAGATCAAGGTGCTGCATCCACTCCAGCATTGAAATTCATTGAGTAATCTTGGGCCAGTTGCTTTCTTTTTCTCAGCCTGGCCTACCTCACAGAGTGATGATTATAAGGCTAAAATAGTGAGGAGGAAATTCATGTTGACCTCTTTGAGTTCACTGGTGAAAAGGCAGGATATAAATGTAACTATTAAAGCAAAAGATAACATAAAAGTAACTGAACCAGGCACTATGTACAGTACTGAACTACTTGTGTTCTTCTATATGCGTGCTTTAATTCCTTACCAGTAGCAATTTCTGACGGTTCCCTTCTTTCCCCACCCCCCAGATCTGGTACAGAGAAGATGTCTGCTACCACAATCCAGAAGGTTCTTCCTGGACTTTAATAGCTACTCCTGGTGAAGCTGTGCAGATCAGCTGCGGCCCATATGATCTCGTCTGGGCAACCCTTTGGGAGGGCCAGGCAATTGTGAGACATGGCATTGACAGAAACAACCCCCAGGGCAAGTCATGCTTTTGGTCTCGGAAGAATATCTCTTGTTCTTCTGTGGAGCACAACAAGGGTTTAAATTGTTCATTTCTTGTATCTAACAGGACTTTCTTGGACAGTTGTGGAATCTCCAGTCCAAGATAATGGAATCCTGCATGTCTCTGTGGGTGTGAATGTGGTGTGGGCAGTTACCAAAGACAGAAAAGTAAGTAGATTGGATCTACAGTTTGTTGTACGTCTTCACTTAACACAAGGCCAGCCCTAACATTAGGCAGAGACAGTGTTGTTGTGCACTTGCAAAATATTAATGCATAAATAATAGAACAGTAGAATTAGATTTGGAAGGGATTTTTGTGGTTTCTAGGCCAGTCCCCTGCTCAGTTCCTAACAGAGTATGTTGTATGACATATTACAGAAGTATGAAGATTGCTGTTGTGAATAAATTTATTTCAGTTGTGGAAATTGGAGGTAACTTTACTGGAAGAGCTCAGTGCTGATCTTGGTTTATCCTCTGTCACAGGTCTGGTTCAGAAGAGGTGTTAACTCGCATAATCCCTGTGGCACCAGCTGGATCGAGATGGTTGGTGAAATGATGATGGTGAATGTGGGCTTGAATGACCAGGTGAGGCTTTTTTCCGAAGAGTAAGGATGACAGTAGACTGGGGCAGGAGATTGGAAGAGATGAAAGGACAAAGCCTACAGGAGACATAGAAAATGTTCATAAAATCCACTGTCCTTTAACTGAATATAATGAGCATAATTGAACTAATCATGCTGTAGTATTTAGATTGTTGGACTAGAACTTAAGACATCATGTTCTGGTTGACAACTAATTTTGAAATCTCAGGGTGACCTCAGAGCACTTTCCTGATTCCCAAAAGTAACTGCATTCTCTTTCACTTCACAATTATAGCACTCTGAAACCATTTTAACTGCCATCTTTGCATCCTATAAAGTGCTGGGAATTGTAGTTTGGTGAGGCAGTAAAATCCTCTGGCAGAAAATTCTAAATATTCCTCCCTAAACTGCAGATCCCACGATTACATAGGGACCCATGGGAGTTAAGGTGGAATCAAAGTGTAGTTGTAGAGTGTGAAGGAGACCAAAAACAGTTGCTTTGCAGTTAAATAATTGGAAAAATAACACCCCTGGATGCTAAACATTGTGGATATGAGATACAGAACACACTTTCATCTGGAGTGTCATCACCCAGAATATGCAGTAGCACTTGAACCATATTTAGTGAAGTGATACTGATAACTATCAAAGTAGCTAAACAATTATAATTAGGAGTGAAGCGCTCCCTCAGTCATTAATCACAATATAACACAGCTATGCCTTAGTTAATTATAACTAAGTAGTTGGTTGTTTTTAAAAAGTTATCCCAAGTCCTCTCACCCTTTCTCTCTCTCTCCTTCCAGGTCTGGGGCATCAGCTGTGAGGACCGAGCCGTTTATTTCCGTCAAGGCGTCACGCCAAGCGAGCTAAGTGGGAAGACATGGAAAGTGATTTCTTGTAGCCGAGACAGTGACCGATCTCAGACTGGCAGCTCAACAAGCCTTCTCAGGTAGCCATGAACCCAAGAGAGTAATTGAAAGGTTTAGAGAAAGGAGAAGTGATCCTGAAATGTTACTGGAGTGCTTTAAACCTCTCAAACTGGGGAACTATATGGTAAAAACCGTAGAGAAGCCAGCCTACAACTGGCAGAAAGGTGATTGTATTTGTGCGATTATGAAATAAAATGCTGATCCAAGAGTGCTGCTCACTCTTTAAGAGATTTTTTTTAAAATAATCTCTTTTATATATGAAATTGTTTCTGTTTTCTTTGGTTTTATCATTGTTAGCCATTGTTAGCAGAAGGTGGGGAGGAGGAGAGCCAGGGATTTCGTTGTGAGCTCACTGAAGGAAGAGTGAAAGTTGTAAATAATAACAAACACTTTGCATCTCTAGAGCCAGCTTGCTATCGTGGTTTGAGTGTTGAACTAGGACTTTAGGAGACCAGGGTTTGTATCCCTGCCCAGCCATGGAAACCCATGGGTGATCATGGCCAAGCCCCACACACTCAGCCTTAGAGGCAGGTAATGGTAAATTCCTATGAACAAATCTTTCCAAGAAAACCCTGTGACAGGTTTGCCTTATGGACAACATAAGTCAGAGTTGATTTGAAGGTAAACAGCAACACTACATGTCTATTCAGAAGATCTTTGTCTTCCTCTGCCCATCTTCTCAAAAGTGCTGGCTGCTTCTTCACGGATGACATCAAAGAACAAGCAACCTCCATAATCCAGACAGATGGAGATCATCCTTCTGATACTGAAGCACCTCTGGCTCTAGAGGAAGCTGCGTCTGGGGATGACAGTAATAATGGAGCCCGCCAGGTAGCAAATTCAGGTGAAGATGCAATGGCGTGTCCCATAGTCTCTCCTCTCGACGAAACTGCTCCCACTTTAGAGAGAAGGCTCAAAGATGACCCAGAAAAACCCATCTCTGATCCAGAGTCTCATCCTGCTGAATTGCAGTGGAGTAACATTGATCTCAAAGAGGCAAACAAACCTCCTGCGGTGTCTGCCAGCATCTTTGCTGAAACGTCCAGCCTGTCTTCCTTTGGAGCATTATCAGTTGGCATGGAGGATCATTTTGTGACTGATGAGCATCCATTGTGGGCCTGGGTCTCTGGTGGAGCCTGCCTGGTTGATTCACACAGCCTGCTGAAGTGGTTTACGGTACAGTCAGGTGTGTAAGATTTTCATTAGTCTTATATACATGGAGGGAGGCACTTGAAAAAGTTCCTGTTGGAGAGTGCAGCTCCCAGAATATCCTAACCAGGATTGCCATTGCTCATACTGATTGTGAAATTGTGGGAGTTGCATTTCCAAGAGCAATTTTTCCAATTGCTGTTTTCCAGGCTCTTGGAAGGGGTTTGCATTTCCCTTTCTGTCCTGCTTTTCCTCTTCTCAGACTTTTGGCACCCAGATTAAGAGTACTGGCTTGGACAATAGTGGAAGGAACGTAGAAAGCCTTATACCAGGTCAAATCATTGGTTGGTCTAAGGCTGCTGCCACACTGCAAAATTAATGCAGGTAGACACCACTTTAACTGTCATGGATCTGTGCTATGGAATCCTAGAATTTGTAGTTTGTTGTGTTACCAAAGCTGTCTGACAGAGAAGGCAAAATGTCTCACAAAACTTCAAATCCCAGAATTCTATAGCATTGAGCCATGGCAGTTAAAGTGGTGTCAGACTGCATTAATTCTGCAATATAGGTGCAGCCTAAACCAATATTCTCTACATTGATTGAATGCACCTCTCCAGGAAGTGAATTTATGCTACCTATTTTCTGATACTTTAAAAGAAAATTTTGGTTGTGCTGGGTATGAACCCAAAATGCAAAACAAATGCCCACCCTTTAAACTACTGTCCTTTCCCAAGGAATATACGTACCCCATTATGTGCTGATAAACAAAATGGATGTCCTCTCTTATTTAATGTTTGACCACCAACTCCTCCTTTCTATTATAGCCTTGTCCTCCTCTGCGCAGTCCCTCTCTCTGTCCATCACTCCAGCACAGACTGCCGTGTGGCGGAAACAGATCTTTCAGCAACTCTCAGAAAGGACCAGGAGGGAACTGGAGAATTTCCGACACTATGAACAGGCTGTTGAACAGGTAAAGTCAAGAGGATGTCTCTTCTATGGGTAGGGACTAGACTCCAAAAGTAACACATTTTGAGGGATTCTGAAGGACCTCAGAGACCAGTTTATCACAGGTGTGGGATAGAATTATGTTTTGGTTTTGGTTTTGTGGAAAATGTTCCACATGTTTTGTGTGTGTGTGTGTGTTTATCCATACTTGTCTGGAGCTGTTCTAATGCAGTCTGTCATGTTAAATTGGCAGATGTAATCATACTATGATGAGTAACCTTCCCAAGTGTTGTTCATTGTGCTTTTTTGCCTTTCCAGTCTGTCTGGGTTAAAACGGGCACTTTGCAATGGTGGAGAAACTGGAAGCCTTACAAATGGGTGGATGTGCGGGTGGCTCTGGAGCAGTTCACCAGCAACGATGGCACTCGGGATAGCATCCTCTTCATCTATTACATGCACTATGAAGAAAAGAAGGTACACAACCACAGTGACTGCATTTATGCATAATACCAAACTACCGTTTAGCTGTGATTGTTCAAAAGACCACCAAAGTACATGTCTCAAGCTCTTCCCTATCCTCCTCCTCCACAAGTAAACACTTACTCTCTTGTGTTTTAGCCCAGAGGTGGGTGACCTCAGAGATTTTCGAGATTTTGCTGGAGTGAAACCAAGCCCAGCCTCTTTGATATTATTGTTTGCCCTCTAGTCATTTCCAAGTTATGTCCGCCGTAAGGCAAATCCATCATGAGGTTTTCAAGGCAAGATTTGTCCGGGGGGGAGGGGTTGCCTTTGCCTTCCTCTGAGGCAGACTTGCCCAAGCTACCCAGTGGGTTTCCATGGCCAAGCAGGGATTTGAACCGTGGTCTTAAGGGTCATAGTCTAATGCTGAAACCACAACACCTCACTGGCTCTCATTTTTGGTGTTGTGCTTTCAAGTCATTTCTGATTTAATGGCAACTGTAAGGTAGACTTAGGCCTGTTACAGACAGCTAAAATAAAGCTGCTTCAAGTCACTTTGGAGGTATGCTGTTTAAATTATACATGCATCCTAAGAGTCCAGAAGCCACACCAAAGCCACGCTCCAGTCCTAAGGACTGGAGTGCAGCTTTGGTGCAGCTTTCAGACTCTTAGGATGCATGCATCATTGAAACACCATACCTCCAAAGTGACTCGAAGCAGCTTTATTTTGGCTGTCTGTATAGGGCCATAGTGTTTTCTTGCCAGAATTGGTTCAGAGGGGGTTGGGGTTTGCCTCCCTGTGAGGCTGAGAGTGTGGCTTACCCAAAGTCACCCAGTGCGTCTCTATAGTTGAACAGTGATTTGAATCCTGATCTCCTAGTGTCCTAGTCCAATACTCAAACCACTTCCTGCTCACACATATTGTTCATTTTTATGACCTCGTGAGGCCTGTGGGTTGCATTTTGTCCATCCTGATTTAATTGGTCTCCTCTAGTTGGAACTAATGATAGGATTTAGATTATAGGTTTATGGTGTGTGCATATGTGTGTTTTTCTCAGTACATCCATGTGTTTCTCAACGAAGTCACCATCCTGGTTGAGATCCTGAATGAGGCCAAGCACTCCTTCGCTTTGTATACACCAGAAAAAACGAAGCAGCGTTGGCCCATCCGACTAGCCGCTACCACTGAACAAGAAATGCACGACTGGGTATGTTAACAAACTGGTTACATTATTTAAAACAAAAAATCAACGATGAATTGTAATTAAGGTACCAAAGACCTGATATTGGGGGCTTTGAGGGGTAAGTAGGGTCTTTTGATCACATGAGAACAGAACTTGGAAAAGTTGCTTTTCTGTGTGGGCTTTGGGAAAGTTTTACATTTTTTGGTTTAAAACTCCCTGAAGCCAGTGACCAGAAGCCAGAATTCAGTACCCTTGATCCATGGCAGTTAAAGTGGTGTCAAACCTGATTATTTCTGCAGTCCATATGCAGCCAGGGATCCACACCAAACAAATGGACTGACTGTTGACATGTAACAGCTTTTCATTAGCTGCTCCCTCCAGAAATGTTTGACTGCAGTTCTCATAAGCATCATTCCATGTGGCCAGTAATTGGGGATGTTTATCTAGAGCAGTGGTCCCCAAAGTTTGCCCTTTAAAAGATTTTAAACTTCAGCTCCCAAAAGCCTCAGTCATGTTGGTCTGTAGTTTGGGATTCTGGGAGCCGGAGTCCAAAATCCCTTAAAGAGCACAATTTGGGGACTATTAATAGAGGATTCTAGGCTGGGAATCTGTGGTGTATAAGGATGATGAATGACCCATCTTAGATACTCATTTGTGCTTCCCAGGTAGAGGCAGCTGTAGAAGTGAGCTTTGGGTGTTTTCAGTGACTGATAATATTCAGAGTTCTGCCTGTTCCCCATTACCAGAATTTGGAATAGTTTGTTTGAACTGCTGACTGGGGGATTCTGGGAACTATTGTCCAAAACAATGGAAACTTTCTGAGCTTGTACTGTTGTGAGAACGTTGTTTCTTTCGTGCCTCTCAGCTAGCTCTCCTGAGCATGTCTTGCTGTGAAAGCCGGCAGATCCAGGGCCCTCCATCCCATCAGGCTATCTGGTCACTGACCTGCAAAGGAGACATCTTCGTGAGTGAGCCAAGTCCCAACCTGGAGGCTGCTACGCACCCAATGCCATGTGACCAAATGTAAGCAATCTTTCATTGAGTCTCCTATCTGGATGGAATAGCTCTTTGGTCAAAGATCTTTGGAAAGGTTTAGCACATGACGGTGATTTTGACTGACAGTGAGGTCAGGAGAAGATGAGAGTCCACGACCCATTCCCTCAGTATAGTGGTTCTTCCCAGCTCAGAAACTGAACCTACAACACTATGATGTAGCATTATATCAGTGTAAAGAATAAAGGACTTATAGTCTGAAACATCTGTATGACAGCAAGTTGCCTTCCTCTAGATTAGTGTGTTGGACTGGAACCAAAGGGTCCCTCATTGGGTTGATTTACTTATTTGCTAATTTTAATAGAATCATAGAATTGGAAGAGGCCACAAGGGTCATCCCATCCAACCCTCTGCCATGTAGGAAGGCACCATCAAAGCACTCCTGACAAATGGCCACCCAGCCCTGTTTAAATCGCACTGGTTATAAAACGATAATAGTTATACTTTTATCCTACCATTCCTTCAGTGACCGCGTGAGAGAGTATGTGGCTCTTGTCCTCCTTATTTTATTCTCACAACAGCCCTGCAGGGCAGGTTAGGCTGAGATTGAAAGTGACTGGCCCAAGGTCACTGAGGAAATTTTACAGCTTAGTGGGGATTTTAACCTTGATCTCCCAAGTTGTAATCCAGTGTGCTATCCACTACATAATATTACCTCTCAAGTCTCTACCAAACACAGAAACTCACTTGGTGACCCCAAATCTCCCTCTTTATCTCAGCTTAGCCTCACAGATCATTGTAACAATAAAAACTTGGGGAACAAGACCCATGTGTGCACCCTCGAAAACTTTCCAGGATAAAATGTAATATGCAAGTATTTATGACCCATGCCTCTGTAGGTTCTGGCGCCAAATTGGTGGGCACCTCCGCCTGATCGAAAGCAACAGCCATGGCATAGTCTGGGGCATTGGCTATGACCGCACAGCCTGGGTCTATACTGGTGGATATGGAGGCAGTTTCTTCTCAGGTAAGAAATATTTCTTCTTACGGATTTCCATGCAGCAATGTGTCTTGAAGTTTATTGGCCAAGCTGTCTATAGTCTGCCATAACTTCTTCTCTACTTCTTTCATTCTGTCATTTATTCATTGAGTACAGAGATGGACAACTGTGATCTTCCTGTTATTTTTTGGACTGCATCTCTCATAATCCCAAATCAATGTCTATGAAGGCTAGGACTAACAGAAGTTGTAGGCCATAAAAATTCTGTAGAGCTACAGGTTCCCAATTGTAAAAAGGGATAGTCAGCTGTCCTGGGGTGGGAACTCTTGTGACCCACAAGGGATGATGTCACATCAATTCCAGTTTCATTTGTGGCTAAAAATTGGCCATTTTTCTGGGGCGAAGGGAAGCGGCAAGGCAAAACTACGCATACCACCACATTTAAAGCTGTTGCATGGTTTCTGGGCTATTTTAGGGCAGTTTCTCACACACACAGTTTTTTCACAAAACTGATGGAGATAGGTGGGGGCTTTGCCTTTGGCACATTGGGAATCACAAGAAGGTGTACAGAACCACAGGCAGGCCCATAGACATTACTTTTCTCACCCCTATGGTAAACATCCTTGAAATTTAATAAAGATTCCTTTATCAATATTTTAAATAAGTAAACCATCAAGGAAATGGGAGATGCCTGAGAAACAGTGAGCAATTAATGGTTCTGGGTCTTGCAGGTTTGGCAAGCAGTGGCGATAACATTCACACACAGTCAGATGTGAAGTGTGTCCACATTTATGAGAATCAGCGATGGAATCCTGTCACTGGGTACAGCAACAGGTGAGTGATTTTTGTTAATTGCCATCAAGTCAACTTGAGTCTTGCAGAGTCAGGGCAGCCATAGCTTTCTTGATTGACTTTATCCACTTGTCATGTATCCTTTCTCTTTTCCTACTGCCTCCCACTTTACCAAGCATTATCATCCCAAGTCATATTGTCTCGTGGTTGTTGTTGTTAACTGCCCTTGAGTCGATTCCCACTCATGGGACCCTATACAGGAGACATCTCCAAGAATCCCTATCTTCCACTGCTCTACTCAGGTCCTGCAAGGCCATGCTTGTAACCCTCCTGATTGAGTCCATCCATCTAGTCTGCGGTCTTCCCCTTGTTCTACCCTCTACCTTTCCTAGCATTATTGATCATCTTGGCTTCCAAGGAGAGCTCTGGTCTGAATCTGTGTAGATTCATGTATCTGCAAACAGATTTCAACCATTTTCATTTCTCATGTTCTCAGCATCTCTCTCTCTCTGTGGTACACATTTCATGCTCTTAGATATAAATCCTAGAAAGTACCATAGTTCACCACATGAGGGTGCTCAGGTTTTTTGGGTGAATGTTTTGACTAAAATTTCTAGACTTATACATGAATATATACAGTGAATCCCATCTTTTCCCTAGAACTGGGACGCCAGGCGGCTTACAAAGAATAAAACTGGTAGAGATGAAAACATAGAACTGAGAGCAATTTAAAATATATCTCTTAACAAGGCTTCAGCCAGGATAGCCAATGGTGATGAAGGATAAAAGGAGTTGCAGTCCAACAATATATGGAGGGTTGAGTCCTGCTTTAGGGTAGCCAGAAAGCTCTTGCTTTTTTTCTCTCATAGGCATAAATATACACATAAAATATTTATAAGGATAAGACAAGTATGCCTTTAGAAGCATGCATTGTAAAATCAGTGAATATTAAAGTTAATAAAGATACACTTCCAATCTCCATTTAAAGGTCTTCCAGGAAGGGTGATCCACTATCCTCTGAAGCAATCTATTCTGCTATCAAACAGCTCTTACAGTAAAGAGGTTCCCCTAATGTTAAGGCCAGATCTCTCTCTTGTAATTTGAATCTACTGGTTTTGGTTATATTCTCCAGAGCAGGAGGAAACGCACTTGCTCCATCTTCAACACAACATCCCTTGAAATATTTAAAGATGAATCTCATGTCACTGCTCAGTCTTTTCGTCTCCAGCTTAAACATTCCAAGTTTCTTCAATGTTATTTTGTGTGCAGAAAATGCGGCAAATGATGTTTTGTATACAATCATCGCTCGGTCACCTCTATAGACTTGTTTAGGAAAAATTTGAAGACCTAGCTTTTCCGACAAGCTTTCCCCCATGCTCCTTAATTATACCATCTTTCCTCCCCTTGTTGCATATTTGCTCAATCCAGCTATTGTTTGTATTGGGGGTTTTCATGGTTTTATGATGTAATGTTTTAGGTTGTATTCTGAAGTTTTAATTGGTGTGGGAAGATTGTTGGATGTTACTGGGGATATATGTTGTTTATTTTATTGTATTTTTGGATGTTGTGAACCGCTATGATCTACCCAGGAATAGCAGTATACAAATAATTTTT
This sequence comes from Sceloporus undulatus, assembly GCF_019175285.1. Classification (NCBI taxonomy): domain Eukaryota; kingdom Metazoa; phylum Chordata; class Lepidosauria; order Squamata; family Phrynosomatidae; genus Sceloporus; species Sceloporus undulatus. Next base: position 30,020,592 of record NC_056529.1, read on the forward strand.
TAAATTATTATTATTATTATTATTATTATTATTATTATTATTATTAAATCAGCAGTGTGCAAATCTTGCAGAAAATAAATCCTGAATGTGGGAACAGCCACCAGAAAAGCACACTCCTACATTCCCACCATACATGCCTGGGAAGGTGGTAGGACTGAGAGAAGGGCCTACTCCAAAGATCTTTGACCCCTGTTCGGCTCATGTTGAAAGATATGGTCTTTCATTAGAACTCTTGGTAACCTTGTGTAGAACCAGTTATCCACATTGTGCATGTTTTCTCTTACAGGGGCTTGCCCACAGATCGGTATATGTGGAGTGATGCATCTGGGTTACAGGAGTGCACAAAAACAAACACTAAACCCCCCTCACCCCAGTGGTCTTGGGTAAGTTGTTTTAATCTTTACGGAAGCTGCAGTTTATAGAAAGGGCCTTATTTTGGTAGCATGAACTTGGTTGGGCTCAAATCCATCACAGCCCTTGGTGGTTGTGGCCAAGCTATAGGCATTTAGCTTTCCTCCCCATGGCTGGTTCCTGTGTCCAACATTGGTGTTCTTTTAGATCAGGAGTAGGCAATTTGGGTGTGGGCAGGGACTGTTTGAGTCCCTGGAAAGGCATTTCATTTTTACCATAGGAAGTAACTAGAAATGACATCCTATTGGCTTCCTCTTTTTAAAAAAGGCCTCTCCAGGACATAAAATAGCCTGTAAGGCAAGAAGTCCTAAAGGGTTTTGCGGGGCAAAATAATCAACTACAGGAAGGTTTAGTGCCCCCCAAAACTAGACCTGTCTGGTTACATGTGGCCCATGGCCCATGCTTGACCCACCCATGCTTTTGTGAGGCCAACCAGCGGATCCCCAAATCTAGTCACTGCCAGTTGGTCAGCCCATAAATGTAGGAGTTCACCAGTTTGCTCTAATCCATTTCATGCTTGTGGAGAGTGCGAGGGAGTGAGGGCTGTGAATTTTATTCTGTGTCTGATTTTTTGCATTTTTGGTGTACTACCCAGGTGTCCGACTGGTACATAGATTTTAGCGTTTCAGGCGGCACAGATCGGGAAGGCTGGCAGTATGCAGCTGACTTTCCAGCGTAAGTATCTCTCTTCCTCTCTCAGTTTATACCCCCAACTTTCTCCCAGGATGGGAGCCAATGCACCTTGCAAAGTTTTAAGATAACATTTTTAAACTTGGTTTAAATTTAAAGAAAGACACATGGCTAAAGTAGTTTAAAATATATTTCAGAGCAAGGTTCGAATTCAGTTTCACATCATCTTAGGGACCACATTCCAGCAGTGGGTTGAGTGAAAGATAAAAGGGGTGGGATCAAAAATAGCCATTTTTTTAAAGTAAGTGAGTTTTAGGAGAAACATTTCAAGCTTTTAGAGTAGGGGACAAAAACATACAAAACATCTGGGAAACCACTGAGTGATGGATATCATGTGGAAGAAGGCATGGTGATATGAGGAACTCTAGAGAGCTGAATTGGGATTTCAAGAGGGCCAGGTTTGGTCCCAGGGCCTAAGAGTCCAGACCTCTATTCTAAAATAAATAAATATTGAAACAAATGTGTATTATGTAGGAACCAACCAAGCTCTTGAAGACTGCTTTTAAAAAATGGCATCAATTTACATTAAAAACAAAGATCAGCAAGCAAGGTTATTAAACAAAATACACAACACAAAAAGGCCAAAACGTAACATGCAAATAAATAAATAAATAAGAGGACCCGTGTAACCAAAGATGTTTCAAGCAAGCATATGTCTCTTCTGTGGCACATTAATATCACAATTCAGTGATTTGGTAAGTATTGCCGGGACCTGAGCCTTGTCTGTCTGCCTGCCAAATAAAATGAAATAATCATGGAGCAATGCTGTCTCCTATCTGATGAAGCATACATGCCCCTTTTTTCCTCCATTGTAGGATCAGCTTCCTCCAAGAGCTGCCCTTTTTTTGTTTGTTTCATTAGAGTTGAGGAACAAAAACATTTTTCTTCACCTGTTGGATTGCTTTCAAATTGGTGTCTTCTCTTCTTCCGACAGGTCTTATCACGGTAATAAGACAATGAAGGACTTTGTGCGGCGGAGGCGTTGGGCCAGGTAAAACATTGCATGTTCTTTAGGTGCATTTCAAGCATATCTGGCTTTGATTTTTTTTCCCCTTCCTGTGCCTCTTCTTTCTTCCAGCTATCCCCTGCCTTTCAAACAAGAACATGACACCATTCCAGGGATGTATCTGTTTTAATTGGTACAACATCATTACTAATGAGAAAATCTTAGTTACTCAGATTCTTTTATCCACGGATTCAAGCATTCATGGCTTGAAAATATTCAAAAAAGTATAAATTCCAAATAACAAACCTTGATTTTCTATTTTATATAAGGGACACCATTTTACTATGCCACTGTATTTAATGAGACTTGAGCATCCACGAATCTTGTTATCCATGGGGAGTCCAGGAACCAAACCCCAGCAAATAACAAGGACCCACTGTGTTTTATTTTGCTGAGAAGGAAGCTTAGATAGACTACAGCATCCTTCCCACAGTTTCTCTTTTTAGCTTTTAAGAGAGCTTGTCTTGAGATTTCAGTATTCATCCAGGCCTAATGTTGAATCATACTCAGTTTGTCTTCCCCTTGGTTATGTTAATCAGAAAAATACACATTCCTTAATTAGCTCCATATTTGACTTATTGCCTGGCTCAGGCACTGTTGGAGTGTAGTAAGCTTGAAAGTGCCAGTACCCAGTGTTAAGAAAAGCTCCTCAGGCATCAAACCGTTTGAATACCCAGAAGGTTCTGATGGAGCTACAGCTGGGTTCGCACTCAGCCTCCAAAGCATTCCCTTCCATCCTGCACCCCCATGATAGGGTTACCTTAGGGTCATCATAAGTCAGAAATGACTCGAAGGTACACAATAGCAACAACATGAAATGAATGGGGCAAGTATGCCAACTTCCAGACCATTCACACTACAACATTATTATAGCACAATGATTCCACTTTAACCGCCATAGTTCTCTCCTGTGGAATCCTGGGGTAGACAATTAGGGGAGGGACATTCAGATTTCTCAGCCAGAGAGCTCTAGGGTCTCCCCAGACAGCAAACCCTGACAGTTAAAGTGGAATCATAGTGCTATAATTCTGTAGTTTGAATGTGCCCCAGATCCTCAGGATGATGGGGAATGCTACAACTCGGGAGCCACCACCAAAAATACCCTCTTTCTCATTATCATTCTGAATAACATTATTTTGGAACTGTTGTTTCATTGTTCTTCCAAACACTTTCAGAAACATCACCTTGTGAGATATTTGGGACTATATCTGAAAGCATAGGAAAAGTCGATTCTTCTCTTCTTTCTCTCTCTTGTCTCCACCAGGAAATGTAAAATAGTCACAAGTGGGCCATGGCTGGAAGTCCCTCCAATAGCCTTGTGGGATGTCTCCATCATTCCCCTGTCACCTGCTGCCAAGGAGGAGTCTGTCGCTCTCTGGGCCATCAGTGACAAGGGAGATGTGCTGTGCAGACTGTGTGTCACACCTCAGAACCCAGCTGTAAGAATCCTTTCTGTCTGTCAGAAAAAGGGACCCAAGTTCCTTTTCAACATCAGTCCTCATTTGCATTAGTTTAGTGCCATATGTGTTTGTTCAATGTATCTTCCTGCTTTCCTCCCACTGTGCCTGGCTGTTCTCCTTCCTGCTCTGTTATCTTTGCAACAAACCTGTGAGGCAATTCAGGCACAAAGAATGCAAATGAGCCAGTAAGTTTCTTGGCTCATATCTTGAACGTGGATCTCCCAATTTTCAGTTCAGCTCTTGGAGTCTCACGTTTCATTCAGATGTGATCAGGTGGAACAGTGTCTAATGGAGACAGTTTGCAGGAAGGAAGGAACCAAATGGGGGGGTGATCCTCACTAGGTCAGTGAATGGAGACCTTGCTGGGTCACCTCACCCATCAAATCACCAGGTGAAATAGGAAACACATCTTAAAAAGATGGGTTCCAGGGACATCTTCCTTGGGCAACTCTGGACCTGGATATTTTAGGAGATAGCCAACCTGGCAGCTAGAATGGGCTGGGGAAGCTATGGTCCTCCAGGTGTTTTGGGCTGGAATGCGCACAGGTCCCTCTTGCTATTGGCCATGGTGGCAGAGGCTTCTGGGAGTTGAAATTGAAACCTCCCTTAGTTAGAACCAGTTACATTCATGGAAAGGGTCACATGGGATTTTAACACTGACTCCTTGATCCTCAAGATGTGATCACTTACCTTTGCTTGCCGTAGGAATCCCATCACAGATGAACATAATGCTTTACTGTGTTTGGCTTTCTCAGGAATCCCAAAACTGGCTGATGTTTTATAACATTTTTTTCTCTGTCTCCCTCCCTGCACCACCACACTTTTAGGGAGCATCCTGGCTACATGTGGGGACAGACCAACCCTTCATTTCAGTCTCCATAGGGGCATTTTATCAAGTTTGGGCTGTCGCTCGAGATGGCTCCATATTCTATCGTGGATCAGTATCTCCAAAGAAGCCGGAAGGTAAGTCCTGTGGACTGATGTGAAAGCACAGAACAGCAGGGTAACAATGTAAGAAATGGCTTTGTATGGGGAGACATTGTGCTGTGTGAACCTTCTGTGTCTGGATACTTCCCATGGTTTGCCTATGAAGACGCTATCCAAGCCAGTCATAATACTGTATTTTGCATTTTTAAATATGGCTGCTGACTATCACTTATCCCAATGTAGGTGACTGCTGGTATCACATTCCTTCTCCTCCAAAGCAGAAGTTAAAGCAGGTCTCTGTGGGGCGAACCTCTGTGTTTGTAGTGGATAAAAATGGTAAGAAGCATGTGCTCCTTTCATTTTTTAGGTTTCTGTTAGTGGTTTCATGCGCACCTTGTGCATTTCTTTATCCAAATTACCAGGGGCTTTACTTTTAATTTTTTTGAGGCAGCAAAAGACAAGGAATTGCTGAATAGAATCTATTTTAAAAATTAAAAAATGAAACATGAATTGAGCAATGTCCTTGTCCTCATGTATTTATTTTTTAATTATTTATAATGATTATTAAAATATTTCCAACCGGTTTTGTGGAGCATAGGCCTGCCAAGGCATTTTGCAAAAGGTAATGGAAAATTCACATAGTATCATGATGTCTTTTGTAGGTAACTTGTGGTATCGCCAGGGAATCACACCAAGCTACCCTCAAGGAACCAGCTGGGACCACATTTCCAACAACGTCCGAAAAGTTTCCATCGGCCCTCTGGACCAGGTCTGGTTCCAATATGGAAGTACCTCTTAGGGTTAAAATAGAAGCATATAAGATCAGTTTGTTTAGTAAAGGTGTGTTGCAACTGGTCTTTTTGTCTGTTCCTGTAAGAAAGAGAAAAAGGGTTTGGGAGGGATGTAGTGGCAATATTAATATGTTCGCTGCCATTTCATCATGTGGGTCTGAGTAGCTTAATCAATGTAGATTTCTTGAAATTGGGTATGCTTCCAGTTAGTGCTACTCTTCAAGAAGACCAGAACAATCCCCAAATTTGACCATCTTTGTCCTAGCCAGTGTGACTGTGAAAGGTTTTCAATTATTATCCAAGCCAAATCTTTATGGGGGAGAGGGATGGACGGAGAGATATCCTAAAGCAGAGTGCATTGGAGTTTCCCAGCCCAGCCAAGTGATTTTAGCACCTGAAGCAGATACGCCAACCCTCTCCCAACATCCCTTGCTTTAAAAATGCAACAATAAGAAAGAAATAAGGTAACACTAGGGGTAGCAATAATAGTATTTGTACAGGTGACAAATTCCGTAGAAGAGGAACAGGGCAGTGGCATGTATGACTGATCCAATCTTCTTTCTACTTTCTAGGTCTGGGTGATAGCTGACAAAGTCCAGGGAAGCCATAGCTTGAGTTGTGGAACAGTCTGTCATCGGACAGGAGTCCAGCCAATGGAGCCAAAGGGACTCTCCTGGGACTACGGCATTGGGGTGAGCACTGTGTACCCCCAGACAGTAGTTTTAACACTAACTGGAGAGCATTCGTAAGCAGAATATTCATGCATATTGTCAGGTCAACAACCTGAGAATCATTAAAAAGGTACAAATGCACAGTTCCATTCTCTGAAGTATCAGGAAAAAATGTCAGTTTGGGCAGCAAAACTATGTGGGTTTCAGGGACTGACTGAGCAAGGAACCCACTGTACGGGTCCAGCACTTTTACCCTTTTTGTGGGTAGGTTTCTTCATTTGACCAAACTGTGTCCCATGTACGCATGCAAATCTGATTTCTTTTGCAACGTTGTGCATACGTGGATTTGCTTTCGCTGCTTGTGTGTCTTCTCAAACAAGCTTCTATAGGGAAAAATTACCGCTTTTCAGGTTTACCTATTAAATCACAGACACTGGCTGCAATCCTATATGGCTCAGTGTAACATAGTTTTTTCTTTGCATTTTTAATATTCCTAAAACAGTCCTAAAAATAATAATACTCCTAAAACCAAGGTGAGAATGAATATATTATGCAGTACACAGAAGCTGGTCTGCACAAGTGTAAGTTAACCCTGAATATATAATAAATACATTCAGTGAAACCTCAAAACTCACTTCCCATTCCCACATGATATTTTGCCCTGTTCCAGGTTGTTTATGTGCTTCAGGTTGCTGCTGCATTGATGTGTTTTCAATCTGTACTTAAACTAATCTCTCGTGTTGCTGATTTTGTAGGGAGGATGGGATCACGTCACAGTAAGAGGGAATGCAGTGGAAAACACCAAGATCGTATCCCAGGAAACCTCTGTGGAGCATCCCAATGACCCTGATGAATTAGCAGCTGTGGGAAACGATGAAAGAGATGTTTCCCTGTCCACCGTCTTAGTGGACGCAGCTCAGGGCTTGGACAGAAACGCCGTTCAATGTTAATATGCTCCATTCTCTAAATTCTAGAGGAGTCCAGAGAAAGAAGATAAGGGGGAGGGCAGCAAAACCAGGTTGCTTTTGGTCCGTGGAACAGATGTTGCCCAACTCTGCTCTGAAGACTGACCACAGCCTGTGCTTTCTTTCCATGTTCCACTCCATCCATGCACCCCGATAATGTAGATACTGTGAAATCACATCTGGATGTGTCTGTGCAATGTGAGTGGAAGAGGAAAGAAATTGAGTTTTGTGCATGCTGACAGTACAATCCACTGTATGTAGCCTTTGTTTCAGGAGGCAGGGGCATTGGGGCTGGAAACCCATGTTCAACCCCCTTGAAACAATTTGAGGTTTGTGCCATCCCAGCTCTCGACAGATCAGGCCCTAGACATGTTGCTGGTGGAACTGGAGTTTTCTTTGTGAATGTATAGAGGTGAATGGGGTTCTTTCAACCCACAAAACCTCCCACTTTAATTTATTCTCTTTAGAAGTACCGTTTAGGCACCATGTTGCCTATAGCCTATGGTGACACTGGATTTGTCTGAATAAGTTGAACCACTGTTACACAGCTGCTGTGTAAATTGACACTAATGTGAAGAAGTCTTTTTGATGGGGAAGGGGCATTGATGTATTTTTTCCCCATGCAGCTTTCCATAGCGTTCCCTGCCCCCTAAAAATCCATTAAGTAGTATCACTGACACTGGGAAACTTGACATGTGAGAGCAGTTTCTCAGACAGTGAAATGGCCATCCTTTTCTAGGTTGATGTGCCTGAGTTTGAGCCAGTTAGTTAGTTATACATAAACATAATAACTTTTTTCTCCAACCCAACAGTACAGATGTAGAATCCACACAGCAAGATTCAGCAGAGTGAAGCGAAAGGTAAGCTCCTGCATTAAGCAGGCATAGTGCTCAGTTCAGTTTCCACCTCCATATACAGTGGGACCCCGCCATCCATGGCTTTACCGTCCATGGATTTGAGCATCTGTGGATAACAAGCCCTGTTGTCCCAAATGGTGGCACTTGCACACAGCCCTGCCACTATTAGGGACAACAGGACTTGAGGTCCTGTGTTTTTTGTATCTGTAGGAGAGGGGATCCAGAACTGGATCAATTGCACTTTAATTTAGACTCTCTTTTTCAGAGAGAGAAAGAAGGAAAAGAAGAAGAACCCTAGGCAGGCAAAACAGTTAAGGTTTTTAGATTGCACAGGGTTCCAAACAGCAAAGGGTGCAAGTCTATTACCATGACTGCATCTGTTGGATAATGCAGATGAGGGCCATAAGTGGCCTCCTGGCCATTTTTATAGCTTCCCAGTCAACCCCAACCCTCCAGTTTCCTCTAAACAGCAATCGAATTTAGGCAGGAAACTGGGAAAAACCCTTTAAAACAAGCAGAAAATGCTTGATTTGAAAGAGCTTTACTGCTTTGTTGCAGGAACTTGTGGCCTGAGGATTGGGCATTGATTCCTAGACCTGGCCAAGCTCTCCACTCTTGTTGTAATGGCAAAGTAACTTTGGGAATGGATGTATTTGCTGAACACCTGAGCTTAGCAAGGGAGATAGAATTGCCGTCTGTATGTGATCAGATTACATCTATGGGCCTTATGTTCACAAGATGAGAGAATTTAAGACTGTAAGAGAGCGAAGGCCAGCTTTATAGGGCAAAAGGGGTCCTCTTTCTCTGGAATGCTGTGATACCTTTACCAGCCCCCATCAAGCGTCCACATTGCAAAGGTGTCCCTTTCCTTTGTCATCCCTTGTGAATGTATGTGAGGAGTTTTAATATCAGTTAAATAAAAGTGTGGCATGGTTTTAGACCCATTCTTGTATTTGAGGTCAGTCCATTAATATTTGCACGTCCTTCAGTTTTAGAGCCAATGTATGTAAACTTACTTGATGCCAATTAAAAGCCAAGTTTCACAATCGAAAGTGAATCGACGATTTCTTTCTGAGCAACATCGTTCGCTTTTAGCAAGGCTGATGGTTGATAGGGCTGTTTTGGCGGGGGAGCTATTAAACTGATCTGTCTTGTATGTATTTCGTCCTGTGTTTATCCAACAAGAGTTGTGACGATCAGACTCGAGTCAATTTGAATGCAGTGTCAGCCTTTTCCAACCTGGTGCTGTTCAGATGTATTGGATAACACCCCACATCATCCCCTGCCAGCAAATCTTTTTGTTCTGTTAAAAGGCCAGACATCGTCACTCCCGTGTCATTTACCTAATTGAATAAATACTTTGCACTAGCACTGGTACACTTGAAGGAATAGTCTCCTTGCCAAAAAAAGGGAGAGAGAGAAAGATCTCCTTTTCCCAGTGGCACGCTATTAAGAAGCAAGGCGTAACAAAAGGCAGTGCTGGTGTTTGCTCAAAGTAGGTGTACACTTCAAGCAGCACAGTCTGTTCCACTTATTAACTGTTGATTGCTTTGCCAAATGCATTAACAATGTCCCCGTCCCTCAGTCTTTGAATGCAAGGATGCTGTTAGGTAAGAAGATGTCTTTTCAGGGCTTCTTTGGGAATAGATTCCTGCCTGTGACAAAGCATCGGCTTCTCACATTTCATAAAGCCAACTTTGTGAGGCAGAAGATGGGTAAACTCTTCAAAACAGCTTTGGAACATGCTTGGGACACAAAAGAGCTGAGTTCAAGTTCCCCTTCCTATCTAGTTTGACGTAAGACTTTGCCAGCACAGAACATAAGAACATAGTGCATCCTAGGCTGGAGAGAGGAGGAAAGCGGCCACATTCTGCAGCCGCATCAATCTTAATACCCCATTGCTTTCAATGGGGCATAACTGATTCTCTCTCTCTCTCTTTGCTGGCTTGCCTCCAAAATTGGTTGTGAGCCGATCAGATATGACGTTCACACTGGAAAGACCATCAGCATACAATCAGAGGTTCTCTTTGTGCATGAAACTAAGACAGTGCCTAAGAAAGACGATCAAATGCTGGGTGGCAGGTCGTGTTCCCTGCGGAGCCGATTAAACCATTTTGCCTGCAAGTGAGGGCAGCATTGTTCATGTTCATTCGTGGCTAATAGCCTTTATCCTGTTCTTCCTCAACGATGCGGCTGATTTGACTTTGATCAAGGGTGCCTTTGCTGTAATCTCTCGAGAGTAAACAGTGCTGACCTTTCCGCGCGATTCTTCCTGCTGGTCTCCCTGCCCAGTTTGCTCTTTTCCAGCACAGACGTCTTTAATGCCACATAAGTCCTCCATCGTCAGTGCAGAACTTGAAAAGCAATGCTTTTGGAGAGATTGTTGGCTCCTCAAATCCTGCAGCCAAATATTAACACTAACATACACACCCAGAAAGCAATTTTCCCAGTTCTGGACTGGGGGACATACTCATCCGAAGGCACTTTATGGCCTACAGTTCTACTGGTAGACTTACCTAGAGCAGATCCCTTAAGTCAGCGGTTGAATGGCAAGTTAATACTTCTGTCAATCTGTTTGATTCCATTAGTCTGCTCTAATGGGGACTAAAAGCAGAATTCAGATCTTTGTCAGTGATGGACACAAGCATCTGCAGCCTGTGAATGTGACAAACATTCATGCATAATAGATTGAAATATCACCCTCTATCTCCTTAAATGTATGTATAATTGTAATTTTAAACAGATTTTGTCCCATTACAATCCTCATCCAAGGTCCCATTTCAATTGGATTTGTCAGTCTAGGCCATTCCCATCATAACAATTGTTGTGTAAAGTCATTCTCCTTCTTCCTTCGCAAAGAAGCCAGTGTTTGTTGACTTTGCAATTAAAGTGCTTCAGAAATGGTTTAGCCTTTTATTTGTCTTTCCAGAGGCGGCTGGATTTTTTTCTGCTTGCAATAATGATTTGGTTTTTTGGCTTTTCACACAGGCAACAGATTGAATAGCTTGGACCCAACCAAAAAAGAACATTTTAATGCCCTACAAGCATGTTTGCTGTTAGGAAGTTTCCTCCATCCCCCAAAAATGCCTGTATTTGGACATCAAATGAGATGATCATTTAGATCAAAGTTTGTGTGTATGTCCCTTCAAGTCGCCTGTTGACTATATGAGTTTCATAGGGTTTTCTTAGGCAATATATACTCAGAGGTGGCTTTGTCAGAAACAGAGCCTACAGCACCTGGTATTCATTGGAGGTCTCCTATCCAAGTACTCACCAGGCCTGACCCTACTTAGCATCCAAGATCAAATGGGATTTGGTGCCTTGAGGGTCTTTCGGACCCAGTTTACAAATGTTCTAGTTTGTACTGAGGGTCTCTCTGTTTTGGTGCAGAGAAAGAACTAGGTATTTTCTCCTCAAATACATTCCTCTCCCTCTCTCCCTTTGAACCAGGAAAATTGGGGCTGGAGGCCTATGTTAGGAACCCCGTCGGAGAGTGACATAAATCCAGCATGATGTAGTTGTTGGATTATGGCTCTGGTGACCAGGGTTTGAATCCCCACTTGGCCATGGAAACCCAATGGGTGGCCTTGGGCAAGTCATACTCAGGACTATTCTGTGTTGGCAATTCAGGAAAATAAAACAAAGTACAAAATCGACAGAAGAGTGGTACCTTTATTGGCCAACCAAAATGTGTTTTGTGCATTTTGGTTGGCCAATCAAGGTATCACTTGTAGGCAAGTCACATTGTCACAGCCTCAGAGAAAGTAAAGGCAAACCCCCTCTGCATGAATCTTGCCAAGAAAACCCCATGATAGCTCACCTTAGAGTTGCTGTAACTTGGAAATGACTTGAACACAAGAACAACAGGTTACCAAAACTTCTTTGGAGCTTGCGTCGGTCATTGGCAATAATGGGCTCAAGAAACTGAAGCCCATCGGGAGCGGAGGAGAAGAAAGCAACGACAAAACTAATTCTCTTTGCTTTTAATATTGCTTTTAATTATTTTATTGTATTTCACAGTACTATTGCATCTTTCTTTCCAAAGAGCTTCACATTGGCTCAGAATCAGTTTAACTAATAATGCCCTCCATTTAATCAAAGAGGTTAAATATATATCAACAGAATCTCTTATTTGATCAATTGCAAAAAAAAAAAGTTATACTCGGTGGTGGTAATACTAGTATTATTTACAGTTTATAACAAGACAGCACCCTTCAGGCTTCATTCTGCTAGGTGTTGTACTTAGATAAATACTACAGGTCCTTTCTGAATATCACATATTCAGCTCCAAGGTACATGAATATGATGCAGGCATCAAATCAGAAAAATAACTGTTTGAACAAACATAGAGCTGAGTTAATCTGTAGAATCAGTATATAGAGAGATCTTGTAGCACCTTTGAGACTAACTGAAAGAAGTTGGCAGCAGGAGCTTTCAGTCTATTTCCTTAGATGCATCTACAAAGGCTCCTGCTGCCAACTTCTTTCTTTCAGTGAGTCTCAAAGGTGCTACAGGATCTCTCTACATACTGATTCTACAAACTAACACAGCTGTATGTTTGCTCATGTAACACACAAGGCTGCCTTGCACCAAACAGTCCTCCCTTCCAGAACCTTTACACAACACAAGAGCTTATGGTCCTGCTAATTGTATGAAAGGCATCTGATCCAATTTCACCCCAAATTTACAACGGCTTCTCAGAAGATGCCAAAGCTACAGATGCTGGCGAAACGTCAGGAATAAACTCTTCTAGAACATGGCCACATAGCCTAAAAACCCCACAAAAAAACTATGGATGCCGGCCTTGAAAGCCTTCGACTTCACAGTTCATATGGAGATGCAACAACATTATGTATATCGCCTTTGCATATTCTATTTACCACCTTTGGAATCCTTCAGCAAAGCAACAATTCCATGAAAGCAGGCAAGGAGCATAAATCTGGGCCTCCTTAAACCTTGTGGTGGGGAAAAAGTCTTGAGAAGTCCTATTCTGTTGCTGTTGAGCACTTTCTAAGACCCAGGCCACCTTCAGCTTCCTTGTCTGAAACTGTGGATCTGGGTGGAGTACTTCTGAAGCTGCTCTGTGGGCTCATCGTCTTCCCCGCATTGCTGCTGATAGTGTTCGTACAGTTTGGATCGGCTGCCAGAACCGGGGCCTGCGACAGCAGGGAGATGCCCGTTGGACATCCGGAGGATCGTCGAGGTGAGCGATTTAATATAGTTCTTGGCCAAGGTGAGTGTCTCGATTTTGGAGAGCTTGTTCTCTGCCCTGACGTGGGGGATGACCTCCCTCAAGGCCTGGAAGGCGTTGTTGAGCTTGTGCATGCGCTGGCGTTCGCGTTCATTGCTCTCCAGCCTCCGCAAGCGCCTGTCCTTGCTGCTCCAAGGGAGATCTTTTGCAGATTTGGGGGTGGCCTTCTGGGTCTCTTTATTCCTTTTCTCTTTGCACCGTGAACATTTCAGACGTTCCTCTCTGCTCCGAGTCGTTTCTTGGGGCAAGGGATCCTCCTTGGCCGCCTGCCGGCATTTTGCCCCTTTGCTTTTGGCCTTCATTGTTGGTGTAATCGAAGGGACCAGATCTCACTTGGTTTATCTCCAGACAAAGAAGCTTCCTACACCAACCAAGGGGCTGTTTTGAAAAAGAGGACATCAGATAGGTTGCCAACAAAGCCAGCAGTTCACCCTCCTCAGAGCTCAACTCAGTTGAGGAATAGAGTATGGTATAGGAACCACATTTTCCAACATACTTCAACATGTAAGATACCTTTTAAGTAGGAAATGGGAGGACATAGAGAAGAACCACTCCTTCTACTGTGTTCTATCTTAGCCTATCCTGTATGTAAATCCCCTTGAATCAGCAAGTCTACTCAAGTTAGAACTAATAGGATTAATAGATGCAATTGATCCATCTGAGGAAGGGAACTGAAGTCCACAAAAAGCAATGCTAGAATGAACTTTTTCCTATCAAGTGTGCATCTACACTGGAAAAACAGTACACTTTGACACCCCTTTAAGTGCTGTAGCGTCATTCGATTGAATACTTGGATCTATAGTTTTGCAAGGTCTTTTGCCGTCTCTGCCAGAGTGCTGGTGCTTTACAAAACTATACATCCCAGGATTCTGTAGGATGGAGCCATGGCAGTCAAGGGGCTGCCAAACTGCATTATTTCTGCAATGCAGATGCACTCCAAGGCTACAGGAGTCCTTTGTATCTTTTTATCCTTCCATTGTGCTTTATCATTTTAAACTGTACGCTTTAAATTGCTTTGAGATGTTATTGATAGTGGAGTTCCATTATCTGCAGACTAACATGGCTATATCTTTGAATTCAACTGCTATTCCAGTTTTCTTGTTGCTTTCACAATTTACTGTGAGCACTTTAAAAGTTCCCAGCCCCTTTTATCTCTCTGGTTGTGGCACACACACACAGGAGAAAACTCAGGATCTAATCTTCTTCGGACTTTCTGCTCAAAGAACTGGGCAGTTGCCCAAACAGTTGGGATCTTTGTGGCTTGCAAACGAAGGTCTCCAAGACCTCCAAAGGCAAACATTCTCCCAGTTGCACAACAGTCCATAGCGATGCCAGAAAGATGTGAGGACACAGCTCTGCTCTCCCTACATCAGTCTTCTAGAATATGACTTGGTTCCTTCCATAATCCCACAGATTTACAGCAGTGTAAACCTATGCCAGCTCTCAACAGAATTCACCTCTGTCTGAAGACAAAAAGTTCCTTGGTGTCTCCATAGTCACAGCCAACACTCAAACCACTAGGCTATACTAGTTCTAAAAGGAATAGATTGGCAGAATCAGAACAAATTTGACATTTATTTTGCAGAACTGGAGCCATCATGGCTATAGTAACCCATAACGCTTCTTGCAAACCAAGCCTCTAAAAACTGTTCCAAGTAAAAACATAATACAGTGGGCCTTTGGTATCCGCTTGGTTTGGTTCCAGGATCCCATGGATAACAAAATCCATGGATGCTCAAGTCCCATTAAATACAACGGCCTAATAAAAGGGCATCTCTCATATAAAATGGCAAAATCAAGGTTTGCTTTTTGGAATTTATATATTGGTTGAATATTTCCATGCCATGGATGCTTGAATCCGTGGATAAAGAATCCGTGGCTACGGAGGACCGACAGTGCTATAAGGGGGATGCGGAGGGCAGACAGGGCTCCTCCACCACTGAGCAAACCACACTGTTCCCTAATGGCAGCAAAAGACGTCTGGGTGAGCAAGCCAACCTCTGGCCAATGCCAGCATCTTTCGTTTGAGAAAGCAAACTCCTAGGACCCATTAAGACAAGAGTCCTTCTGGAAAGAAAGATTAAGATGCTCAAATAATTTGTCTCTGTATATTTTCATCAGCCATTAGCCTAAATAAATAAATAGGCATCAAAGTTTTGAAGTCATTCTACCTTCCAAGTCCTTTGACGGAAGACAACGACCAAGCTCTGGATACTGTACCTAGCAATCTTCTTACTCCTCTGGACTTCTTCCTTTACGTCACTGGTTCCCAAACGCTGGTTTTCCAGGTGTTTTGAACTTCATCTTCCAGAAGCCCCGGCTGGTTTGGTCAACAGTCAGGAATTCTGAGAACTGAAGTCCAAAACGTATGAAGAAACAAAGTTTGTGAACCACTGCTTTACACGATAATGTCTTAAATATGCAACATGTGAATGCCAAGCTTGCACATATATGTTCAATACACCCAACCTGCAGTTACAAACCAAAGGTCCTGCTTCCCACCTTCCGGATGCAAGACTTGAAAAAGTTAGAGCTAGCAATGAACACTACTAAACCAGTACAGTGGTGCCTCGGGTTACGAAATTAATTCGTTCCGCGGTTAATTTCGTAACCCGAAAAACTTTCGTAAGCTGAATTGCCATAGGCGCTAATGGGGAAAAAAGCCGCGGCTCCGCCGCGGCTCCATTTAAAACAGCGCCTGAGTTTTTTCGTAACCCGAAAAAACTTTCGTAACCCGAAACAATAAATCCCTATGGGATTTTTTCGTATCCCGAAAAATTCGTAACCTGGGTATTTCGTATCCCGAGGTACCACTGTATAAGATTTAAATATTGGTCTCATTTGAAGAATACTGATAGCGTAATAGCATGAAGAATGAATATTTTGGCAGCTAGTCAGAATTATAGTTACGTCGGCCCTCTGTATCCACCAATTCTTTACCCACCGACTCAATGATCCACAGCTTGCAATTTTATACAAGGGACACCATTTACTATGCCATTGCATTTAATGGGACTTGAGCACGCACAGATTTTGGTATCCAGAGAGGTCCTGGAACCAAAGCCTAGCAGATAACAAGGGCCCACTGTATTCCATATAGCTTTTGGTTTGTTTGTTTATGAAAAACCTGGCTTTTAAAATAATTTTAACCTATTTTTAATTAACATCTAGGGGTAGCCGTGTTGACCATATAGCAAATCCAATAACGTCCGAACAATACCTTTATTGGACCAACCAATATGCACAATTACATGTTGCAAGCTTTTGAAGTCAGGCATGAAGAAGGCAGTATGACTTCGAAAGCTTGCAACATGTAATTGTGCGTTTCGGTTGTCCAATAAAGATATCATTGTCGGATGTTATTTTTAATTATTATTTTAAAATAAATAAATGTGTTGCACATTACTGTAGCAGTCTGAGGGTTATTAATTAATTAAAAATGCAAATATTAAGACATCATGTTCTACCATTAATGACTTCCATCCACCCTCATTTAGCTCCCCAGCTTGGCACAAGGCTTTGACCGTGATGCTTCCAAGCAGAACGTCATAAAATGAAGGCAATGCCTACCTAGTGATGGAACAGTTGCAAGCAGCATCCTTAATTCCTCTAACCTAGCATGGACCAGAAATGAGAAATGACCCAGCGGCACGAAAGTGACCGGTCTCCAGGACTTCAAGCAGTTCTTCTGGCTCCTGCAGACTGCAAACTCGAGCTGGGACACGTCACTTTAATGGACAAACAGGTGAGAAGGGTGGAGTCTGGCTTGGACGAGGCTTCTGCAAATAAACCACACGGATGAGTGTGTGTGTGTGTGGCAGTTGCAAGATTGTGACAGACAGTACGGCTGTGCCATGCAGTTGCACCATTATATACAACGTTAGCAAGGATTTCAGTGATCCTGGCATTGCCCCCTTCTGTTGCACAAGAGAGAGGTATGTTATGGTTTCTTCATCAGTCAAGGAACTCAGGATCGCTCTCTTCATTCCCTTTTCTCGCATGAATCCCCTTTTTGTGGCAGACTCAAAGGAATATTTTCCACCAGTTTGGGAATGAGGACCTTTTGACTCACCGGATATTTTGGCTTGCAATGCCCATCAGCCCAACAGAGCATAACAAAATGTCGTAGCCTAAAACCTTTGGATGACCAAAGGTTTCCCATTCCGGCTTTTATGTTGCTTTCTAAGTGTATTATAATCAGTGCATGTTGAAAGGTTTTTGCATTCTCTTTCCCCTTTAGATAGATAGGGATTTCCTGCATGCACACTCCTCTCTTTCTCTCATTCAAACTAACCATGTGATTTAGGTCACTCCCTCTTTGGGACTAACAGGCATTCTCTCAAAGATTTTCAACTGAACTGTTGCTTTTCCATCTTCCTCCTCTCTCAACTTTCTTTGGAAAGATAACTGGATTCATATATAGCCTTTTATGTATATATAGATTAAAGCCAGTAGTAAACATTTGTTTGAAGCACAAGCTGCTTGTGTGTTTTTTTTTTGAGTCAGTCTCAGTTCTTAGGGAAGCATAGTTTGACAAAAGCACATTTCTGCTGCTCTGATGATTTAAAGCTAGACCTGAACAGGCTTGGCTTTGACATTTTTGACATTTAAATATGTGTATTCCTTAGAGGCTGAAGCCTTGGGAAAAGTTCAATTACCCCACAGTGCAGCATTGCAACAAAGCATACAAGGTTTGTGTTTGCACACACTTTCAATGGACTTGCTTTTAATTTAGGAGGACAAATGTTAATTCAAGGCTGTCCTGAAGAAGCCTATTATCCCAATTCTCTTCACCTTCAGGTTCAATTTCTTACCTGACTTCAGAGCTCCAAATGGACTACAGGAACTTGCATGATCGGCTTTGATTTGTCCTAATGCTAAGGTCTTCCAACAGGATCCAGATAGAAATAAGCAGACAAACAGTGGCTCAGGGAATAGAAAACTATAAAGATGCTCTGGCACTGGAAATTCCCTGCCGAGGCCAACGATTAGGGGCACTGTGCCACTGTACACCGGTTGCCAGCAACCACAAACAGGAGAGTGTTGTATGGAGATCCTGTTTGTGGGCTTTCTGGTTGGCCCTGTGCATGCTTCCTTAGGTTTTGGCATACCCCAGATATGCAAATACTAAACATCCAAGTTACAACAGGCCAGGCATTTTAAAAACACAAGGCACTAAAACCATCCACTGAAGTGAAGACAGGCCTGGTCAAAGGCAAACAATTAATATCCCATTTAAAAGGAGCACTGAGCCCAAGCACAAGGGTTTCTTCTTGTTAGCTGCCTTCAAGTCAATCCAAGCTCATGGCGACCCTGTGAATGAGACGTCTCCAAGTCCCTCTATCCTTTATGCTCAGATCCTCAGGATCAGGCCCAGGGTCTCCCTGATAAGAGTCTATCCATCTGGCTTGCAGTTTTCCTCTCTTTCTACTTCTGTCCACCTTCCCCAGCATCACTGTCTTTCCCAATGAGTCCTGCTTTCTCCTGATGTGGCCGAACTATCAGTTTAGTCATCTTGGCTTCCAGGGAGAGTTCTGGCTTGATCTGTTCAAGGATCCATTTGTTTGTCTTTTTAGCTGTCCATGGTATCAATACTCTTCTCCAGCACCACATCTCAAATGAATTAATTTTCTGTCTATCTGCTTTCTTCATGGCAATAGGGAATACAATGGCTTGAACGATTCGAACTTCAGCTGTACATCTTTACACTTTAGGATTTTGTCTTAGTTCCTTCATAGCTGCCCTTCTCATTCCTAGTCTTCTTCTGATTTCTTGACTGCCGTCTCCATTCTGATCAGTGTTTGATCCAAGATAGGGGAAATCTTTAACACAAGAGTAGCAAAACATTCTAGCAACTAGGATGCAAGAGCCTCTTGCTGTTCTACTGCAAGTCAATCCAAGGTCTACCAGTTCATCCCTATCCACCTTTCAGCATGCTTCCATCCTTAAGGACTGCCTTCTGCCTCCCAAGA
Organism: Sceloporus undulatus; assembly: GCF_019175285.1. Taxonomy (NCBI): domain Eukaryota; kingdom Metazoa; phylum Chordata; class Lepidosauria; order Squamata; family Phrynosomatidae; genus Sceloporus; species Sceloporus undulatus. The sequence continues at coordinate 30,039,593 of NC_056529.1, forward strand.
GTCCAAAAGGGACAGGATATTTTCAGCATACAACACCCAAATTAAGGAATAGCTCCAACAGAGAAGCCCACCTATCTCTGACTTCAAGTTCACTCCACTGTGGTCACAAAACACAGCTTTGTAAGGCAACCCAGTTTGGCTTCTGCTGCTTTAATAAAGGCTGGTCCTCCTTTTTCTGTTCTGTCTGGCTACCCATCTTTTGTCTCTGCGTCAAAGACAATCTGGGTCTTTCATTCCCATACTGGCAGAAAGACAGGATATTTATTTTAAGGAATGTTTAAAACAGATCAATACAAAAATGAACATGTAAATCACTCCTCCCAACCTAAAGTCACACAGTACATATACAGTATATACCCCATTCTCTCCCATGCCAGCATTCTCTGAAGATGCCAGCCACAGATGCTGGCAAAACGTCCGGAATAAACTCTTCTAGAACATGGCCAAATAGCCTGACAAACCCACAAAAAACAATGTTTAAAATTGCTTCTAACTGCTGTGAATCGTGAAATTGTAAGAAGCGTGATCATTTAGTTAAAAACAAAGGGAGAATGTTGAAACTCCAATGGAGGAAAGCATTTTATCAGCACTGCTCAATAGAAAAGCTAAAGCATAAAATATAGTACAGCCCCAGAGAATGAAATAGGATCCTCAAAAGCAACTGAGATGTGAGGTCTACTGTGTTTGGTGGCCTCTAGCGGGACTAAGAACAGCTAAGGGAAATCCAAGGGACAGCAAAGGGAGGAAAGGAAGCAGGAGAGGATTTGTGGTATTCCATCTGAATATGGGCCAAACCTCAAAACCAGTCAGCCTGGTTGCTTATGCTGCCCTCGCCATGCTCAGGTTTATATATACAGTACTTATATACTTATAGGCCTGTTACAGACTGCCAAAATAAAGCTGCTTCGGGTCTCTTTGGAGGTATGCTATTTAAGTGATGCATGGGTCCTAAGAGTCCAGAGGTGCGCCAAAGCCACACTCCATTTCTAAGCACTGGAGTGCAGCTTTGGTGCAGCTTCCGGATTCTTAGGATGCATGCATCATTTAAACAGCATACCTCCAAAGAGACCTGAAGCAGCTTTATTTTGGCAGTCTGTAACAGGTCATACTTATTTATTTATACCCCACTCTTCAGCCAAGGCTATCAAAGCGGCTTACAATTTGTTCACAGGGACTTATATTTCCTGCATCAAATAAGAAATGTGGAGGATGCCATCAGCGATAGCAAGTTTACAATGGCTAAGATTAGATGGCAAGAAAGCATCAGACACTAGGTTTATAAATATATACCTTTATTTTGAGTATTAAATAAGGTTCTTTAAATTACAAGCAGTCTTGAATCACACTAGGCATGATCAATGTACAGTAGAAATTTTACAGTTTTTCAAATTTACATAATTTAAAGACAAATTCGACCTGAAATCTCACAAACTAACTAACATATTGCCATAAACTGCATACCTGCATTAACTTCCGACAGGAAAACCGCTCCCCTACGATTTTGTTACATCAATTTCCTCATTTACAGATAGAGCATACATTGTATATACACATAAATCAGTACCACTTACCATATTAGGTTAACTCCTACCGCTGTGCAAGATCAGACAATCCATTCAACGGAACCGAACCTTTTTTAAAGTCATTCAAGTTTCATTTGGAAAATAAAACAAAATAAAAAACGAAACACAGGCTGGTGGCATAGAAGACTTTCTCTCTCATATATATATATATATATATATCTGCTCTCTCTTGTATGCATGTCCTCCACAATTTCCCCATGAAGATTTTATCATTTTGCGGATTTTGTTTTACACAACTTAAAGCTTAAGTTAATTTTAACACACCATTTAAGGCTATTTCTTATAAGGCTAATACGTTTCCAATGTTATCTTCCAATACAAATAGCTGTTTTGCCACCAATGAAATTTTAGATGAGAAACTGTTGTCTTCCCTGCTCTCTCATTCTCTCTCTCTCTCTAAAAATTTCTTGATTCATTCCCCCTTTCTCTCTCTCTCTCTCTCACACACACACACACACACACATTTGCACACTAATCAATCTAAAACACTGATTAAAAAGTAGGCTCCAACGGTTCTCATTAATGCTTCCCCAACCATTTTTAAAAATCAGCCCGTTTCCAATGAAACCGTGGCTTTGACCCTATCCCTGACGTGTGAAACTTGAATTTAGTAATTCAAATGCTCCCCGTTTTGCTTCCCTTCCCACTACAAGGACTAGGCCAGCCTTTCCCATATAGTGCCCTCCAAATGTGTAGGACTGTAACACCTACCCATCACATCTAGTGTGCCCTATTAACTGCAGCTGCACTTCCATACACTTGGAGTCCTCTCCCTCGAGTTAAGTATGTTCGTCTTTCAGCCTGATCCCATGGATCTCTTTTTAAGCAGCATCTCTATATGAATAGCAGCAGAGCGGTCTTATTTCGATATCCTATTCTCCCCTACCTCTCCCGGCTAAATCTCTCTTTGTGGGGAATGAGGAAAAGCTCAGCTGCCCTGGACTGACAGGGCTATTCCTGCCTCCAAGACTCATAAACCAGCCAGAAGGAAGTATGGTTAAGTGTTCACTGCTAACTCCAGTTCCCTTCCCAAGCAACCCCTTATCCCTCGCCTAAATGCAACCCAGCTGCACAACCAAAGACAATGAAGACAGACATTTGGATGAGCTTCACAATGAACAGAATGCTTCCAGTGCAAGCTTCCCCTAATAATGCATCCCTTTGCCGAGGAGGAAAACTGCCTGAAGCAGCAGCAATGGCCAGGATAAGACTTCCTCCAGAAGAAATGCTGCCCTTAAGTTAAAAACACACAGGTTTTTCACTCTGGAAAAACCAGAAACATACTGCTCCTCACAACACATCCATTTGTCATCTGGGTAACTATAGTGCAAAAAACAGCAGCAACAACACATAATCCAACAGAAGTCAGCTACTGGCCTGATCATGGGCCTATGAAAGGATGTCTGCCTCAGATAAAGCAAACCTATCCTTGGAGTGTTAAAATGCTCATGTTTTAAAAGCTTCAACAGTTGTGTTTGCATGCCACAATCATTATGTTCACTGGGAGAGCATCCCTGGCTTACACCGCAGCAGAATAGACACTGGCATTCTCTCTTACCAATGAGACAATTGTGCATGAGGTCCCCACCAGAGAGGACTGAAAGGGACAAATTTGCAACTGAAATGATGGCCAATATATGCTTGGTTCGCATCACAATCCAGTCCTATCTCTAGTAGGGTTTGTGTGTTTCAGTTTCAGATCTCCATGAGGCTAATAAGAACCAGATTCTAGCTGGAGGGTAAGAGCAATGAAAACTACCCCAATACAGCGTGCCCGCGTCATACGCAGCTTGAGCATACGCGCTCAAGCTGCGGGGCGTGCATGGGGCGGAAGGGGCAGCGCGTCCCATTCAATTGAATGGGCGCGCGCACCCGTTGCACCCCACGCGCTGCCACACCCCTGTGCATGAGCACCATTGGTTACAATGGGGCTTGAGCATAGGCGGAATTCGCCTTACACGGAGGGATCCGGGACGGATCCCCGCATAAGGCGAGGGCCCACTGTATTTTCATTTGAGAAGATTTTAAATCTACCAGCATTCATACCATTCACAAATGTTCTCTGCCAAACCCCAAATGGAGGCCTTCGTGGGACAGCTTGGTCTGATACAGTGTCACAAACATCTCTTCCTCTACCCAAACCTGGTACTACAACCCAAATATTCATGTTAAAAATGAGGTAAAAGTAATACAGCTACGTAACATGTGCACATATACACATTCTTAAAAGGTGTGTGTGTGCATGCACTTATGATATGTCCAACCAAAGTTGGCTCTGCCATGGCTGAAGAACTCTATGGCAATCCCTTCCTATTTATAAGTCAGCCGGGGGACCCTTCCAACAAAAGAATGGTGCTTTGGAAAGGCCTCTTAAAAACGTTGGAAGCTCTAGGACTAATAAAGCTAGTGCCTATGGAGGGATGGATGGTGTTGTTTGGAGGAATGGTAGTAAAGCCCCAACCTATTGTCCATGGTGTAATTGTTTGAAAAAGAAGAATTAAATTGAAACCTTGTTAAAAAGTATCACCTATTAGCCCTTTAGCATTCTTTAAAAGTACTATTAGTCATTTTTTGACAAAGCCCACATGGAGAAACCTACAGGACACTTCAACTACAGGAAGCGCTGAGGATCCAAATCTGTATTTGAAGACTGTTGTGTTGCATGCAAATGTTTGAGAACTACAAAACCTGCTTCGCCCAAGCTGCTTCTTTTTAGACGCCTGGTTTCGGAAAGAGTAAGAGTGACTGCAAGAGTCAACACATCGCCTATTGGATGGTCTCAAGAGAAATGTCGCCAGCTCCTCCTAAAGATGAGATGAGTGAGATCAGAAGTTACCCAATAACTAAGATCATCATATGAACACACACAAGCATGCGTACAGAAACATCCAGGATTCCAGTGTCTTTCAAGACTTCCCTAGAAAGAGATTCCTACAACATCAAACACTACCACCATTGCTTAAGTAAACTCTAAATAAATGGTCAATTCATCAACCACTTTACTGCAAATGGGAATCTATCTCCAAGTGAACTGCCCCCTTTTAGAAACATGAACAACACACAAAGTTCGCAAAAGTGTATTTTTAAAAGGAAGACTCAGTTTCTGTACATTCTGACAAGTGCCCTGGGCAGAAATGGACACTGGAAATGATAAAGCAAACTGGTTCAAGGGGTCCAAAACAACAACGTTGATCAATCAAGGAGCAAAGGATGACTTTATACAACATGGAGGGACCTGGGAGCAATAGCCGGTAGTGAATCAGCTGCTAAGCAACACGTGAAGCCTTTGAAATATGGCTTGCTACACAACTGCCCTCAGCCAGACCATTTCAAGTGACACAGCCACCTGCTGCTCAGGTATATACAATTTTACATGTCCATACAGGTTAATACACAAAATATAAAAGTAGTATGATACAATCCTATATCGAAACCAGAACATAGCCGTTTTACATGTTGTTGCAAACTGTCTGGAGGATACTTCAAGTACTGGGGAGTGGAGGGTGAGCAAACACAGAAAAACCCTTTAAAAGGAATTGTAAAATGCACCTGTTTCCAAGAAAAGGAAAAGGAAAAAGAAACATTTACATTGCAAAGTAGTAACATCCATCTTCAAGTCCTGATCCTGATCTAACATTCACAGTTACCAACCACATCTTTACTGCACACCAACATCATGGACATCTTTTCAAAGGAAAACATGTTGAAAAGGCCTTGGCTCTCAGGCAGAAAGCAGAGATGTTCTCCACAAAGCTTAATGATACAGTGGAGGAAACTTCATCCACTCAGTCTTTTTCTCCATCTTCACTGCTCCCTGTTGAGAGGCACAGATTTGTGAGTTAAGAGAGAAAAGCATTTGGGATATTCTAAAACCTTAATGTAATTATACAAAAAGGAATACAATAAAAAAGACAAAATAAAAAGAAGGCTAAAACCCTATAAAATCATACAATTACATCCCTTATATAAAGTCTCATATAGTTTAGATCAGTGATGGTGAACCTATGGCACGCGTGCCAGAGGTGGCACTCAGAGCCCTCTCTGTGGGCACATGTGCCATCGTCCCAGCACAGAGTTTGCCAGAGTTTGTTACTAGAAAGCCAGAGGGACATGGCACTTTGCAATAAATAAGTGGGTTTGGGGTTGTAGTTTAGGCACTCGGCCTCGAAAAGGTTCACCATCACTGGTTTAGATTGTTTGGAATGAGTCGGACCACAGTGTCCCCTGACAAGTTGGAGGATGAACAGTTATAAGGTTTGTATTGACAAAGTTAATACTATAAAGGGAAACCAGTTTTCATTACAAAATTCTCAGTTTTGTTGTTTTGGATTGTAACTCATATTATCTAATAACTTCTCCATTAGCCATTGGTCCCAAACTCTTTCCCGCCAGTTATCTAAAGACACCAGACCTGTTTTCTAAGAGTTAGCCACTTCGAGTCGAGCGGCTCTCAGAAGGAAGGAAATCAGCTTTCTGCATTTTAAGAATTTGTTGTTCTTTAGGTAGATTCAAGTAGCAAAAGAGCTGGACGAAAATTGATTTCTGATTTGTAATTAAAGCAATTTGTTTAATTACTTAATGCCAAAAAGAATTAACTGAACCTTTGATATTTTCAGAAAGATCATTGCATAACAATTCAAATGGACTCATATTTCTCAGCAGTTCCCCTTTCTGAATTAAACTAGAGGAGAACGCCTTGATTTGATTGATCTGAAACCATGAAATTGACAATGAATCCAAAGTAGATATTAGGTCTTCGATAGATATTAGGTCTCCTGGCTTTACCATTCTTAAAAAGATCTTTAATTTGATGAATTCCTCTTTCTTCCCAACCTCTGTATTGCGAAAATTTATCTGGATGAAAAAAATTTGAATGATGTAAGAACGGACATATAGGTGACAAATCTGGAGATACAATATGTTTCCATTTATGCCAAATCTCAAAGGTGGTTTTAAACCAGGTCTTTAATTTCTTTTCCTTATAGCTTTTTAAAAACATACTATGAAGTGTGTTGGGATATTCTAAGAAGCTGCCTGTCAAGACTA
>NC_056529.1:30046231-30077867 GCF_019175285.1 Sceloporus undulatus
TTTTCCATCAGGTTTACTTCCCGAGGAATGTTTTCTATATAAACTGTGTTGAAATGAAAATGATGGCATCAAGGGGAGACAAAGTTAGGGCTGGAGCATGACTTTGGTGCGACTTCTGGACTCTCAGGACGCATGCATCATTGAAACACCATACCTCCACTGTGACTCGAAGCAGCTTTATTTTGGCTGTCTGTAACAGGCCAATATTTTGGGTGAAACTTATTTGAGTGTGATTATGCTATAAAATAGTTTCTGCTCCTCAAATGTACCCTGTGCCTCAAAAATGAGATTCTGGCGTTTAAAACAATTGCTATCCATAACATATTATGTTATGAAATCCACTCTGCCGGCACACCTGGAAGGCTCTCAGGCGCAACTGTCTAAATCGCACACTTCAATGTCACTGGTGAGGACATAAAAGAAAGCTACAGTATTTTAAATGCTGACCTTATTGATAAAACAGGCCAAGAAGCTTATCTAATCAGCACTTTTTAATACAATTGCAAACAACACTTTTCTACTGAACCCAATGCAAGACTATATGCCAAACACCAAGGGCCCATGTGTACCAGGGCATTCTTGGGCTGAAGAAAAACCAATATGATGGGGAGGACAACAGATAAAGTGAACCAATGATGGATTTGTTGATTTGGCATGCAGTAAGTTGGAGCAGAGAACATGTAGCCCCTCCAGATGTTGCCTAGTTACAATTCTCAAGGCTATGATGGCAAGAGATTGTGTGAGTTGCTATCCAACAACATCAGGATCACACAGTCCCCACCCCAATTTAACTTCTGGAGGAGATGGGACTTTTTTGTGGGGATCAGAGCCATGCCATGATTTGGCAGGATTGCATACCGCAGACCAGGTCTATCCACGTCTTGTTCTACTACCTTTTAATGGAACTTAAAAGCCATCACTTCACCTTAACCCATAATAAGGTGATTTCTATAGGCAGGCAGAAGTGTGGCACATGAGGAAAAAAGTACTATTGTCTATGACACAGAAGGGATGAGTGCATTCAGAAGCACCAAGGAGAGCCATATGCAAGGAATAGTAATTTAGGACACATGCTTTCGTCTTTCCAGCAACAGCTGCATCACTACACTTATGGGCTACACTAAATTCATTTTGGTTTAATTTTCTTTTCTTGGGCAGGACTAAGGACTTTCAATAACCTCATTAGCAAAGCAGTCCCTGAAAACCACAGTGATGCTTCAAAGGAAAATACTTGCCTCCTTGCTCAATGTCAGAATCCGTAAAGTGGGTGAGTGAAAAGTTTGTAATGTTTGCTGGTGAGATCGAGAATCTGGAGTAAGGTAATGGGTGTGACCAGTTTTGTTCAGGGCTTCGAGGTGGCGGAGGTGGAGAGAAGTACTTTGAGGTCTGAAGAGGAGGTTTGGAGCTAATGAGGCTATTTGCAGCTTTCGATATAAAAGAGGACTCTGCAGAAGAGAAGTCATCGTCCCACTCAAAGCCTCCACCTGCAACAAAACACACAAAGGTATTTAGTAAGCAGAATTAAGAGGGGAAAACCACAATCCACTAGCAACATCGGGGACTGCCTGAAGGAAGAGGCCCCTCCCTCTTCAACTGTCATCTCGGCCTCAGAGGGAGCCATCAGGCAGACCTAGCAACATCGGGGACTGCCTGAAGGAAGAGGCCCTCCCTCTTCAACTGTCACCTGGGCCACAGAGGGAGCCATCAGGCAGACCCAGCAACATCGGGGACTGCCTGAGAGCTGATGGAGGACTACTTCTGCCGTTGCCCCCCCCCCCATGTCACCGGGGAAGAAGCTCCCCAGAACTGCGGAGGACTGTCTTGCCGCTGTGGCGGCTTTTTACCAGGGGGAGGGGTCAGTGAGAGAGGCCCCTCCTGAAAAGCCGGCTCCCCGGCCTCCTGAGGGACGCTGCCACACACCCCCACGCCACCGGGTGGAACTTCCCCCCCCGCTATTTGGTATGGGGTGTTTTCATTATTCTTAATTGTTTTATAGAATTGATGTTTGTACAGGGGGGTTGTAAATTGTGATCTATGATGTTCTAACTGTTGTATTATTGCTGTAATTTGTGATCTATGATGTTTAACTGTTGTATTATTGTTGTTCACCGCTATGATCCTTGGAATAGTGGTATAATAAATAAACCATATTAATTATTAATCCAAAATAAGAATGACTTTCTGATACTGCAGCATCAATATAGCTCAGTCCTGTTTATTCCAGGGTTCAGCAAGTCCTGTGGGCCACATGTGGAGGGGGAGAACTCCTGAAAAGAGGTGGTTTCCAGAAAGGGTAATGGAACAGGGACCATTTCCCCTGCAAATCTAATTTGGGTTAAAAAAGAGGGCTTTCAAAACCATAGAATCACAAGAGTTCGAAAAGACCTCAAGGGCCATCTAATGCAATCCCCTGCCATGCAGGAACACACAATCTAAAGATCCCTGACAGATGGCCATCTAGCCTCTGTTTAAGAAGGAGACTCCAAGGCAGTATATTCCACTGTCAAAGAGTTCATAGTGTCAAGAAGTTCTTCCTCATATTGAGGTGGAATCTCTTTTCCTGTAGTTTGCATCCATTGCTCCATATCCTAGTCTCTTGAGCAGGAGAAAACAAGCTAGCTCCCTCCTCAATATGACATCCCTTCAAATATTTAAACAGGGCTATCATATCATCTCTTAACCTTCTCTTCTCCAGGCTAAACATACCCAGCTCCCTAAGTAGCTCCTCACAGGACATGGTTTCCAGACCTTTCACCATTTTGATCGCCCTCCTCTGGACAGAAATGGACTTGGCTGTTTTGGCAGGAGGTGATGTGGCCTAAAAAGTCCCAGGAGGGTGCTTCTTGGACTTGACAGATCCCAGTCTACATTGACTAGCAGCAATCTCCCTAGGTTTTAGACAGGGGATTTTCCCTGGCTTGCCTGGACATGTCAGAGATTGAACCTGACATTTTCTGCATGCAACACGCATGCTCAGCTACTGAACTACAATCTTTCTTTATCAGCCCTGGAACATCAGTGAGGAAAATACTGTGATTAAACTAAACAGAATTACACCTGGATTTAACTTCCTGTGCCACAATCCACTGGCATCAGTTGTGGCTATAATTTTTTCAGATCATAGACATCACCAGGAAACTTGAAAGGGCTCAGTATCACTCAAGCAAACAAGCAAGCAGAATTGCAATAATGAACAGAACCCTTTTATTTTGGAATTGTGACTTTTGAGTTTGCAAGTTCTCATGGTTCTTAAAACACATGGCCCAAAGACTAAGTACCTTCTTCATCAGTAGAGCTTTCTGAATTTGTAAACTTATTCAAGTAGCCAAGACCTGAAGCCGGAGCAGGAGAATTACTAGAGTCTGAGTGGTTTGCTTCTGTGGTACGATTACCAAGCTCTTTGGTTGGTGTTTCCTAAGAAATAAAAAAACACGATTAGCCTCTGAGCTTTTTTCACCAGATGAAGCATTACCCAAGTTCTACAGCATAAAAGGCTGTGCCATCAAATTAACACTAGGACCTTTCACATTAGCCCAGATGTCTCCCAATTGGAAATATATATTGCTGTCCAATGCTCTAAAACGCTTATATTTGTGTCATTGTGCCCTGTGGCCAACACACTGCTGTCATCTCTGCATAACACCTAACACACAGGGCACTTCTATGCGATCCTTGTTATGCAGCTCACTATAATTCCTGTCTAGCAAGAGATTATCTGCAGTAGAGGCACTATTAGTGACTTATCATGGCTGAGTCCAGATATCCTGTCTTCAAACCTAGAAAGAAAAGCTGCAGTCACATAAACACTGTTTGTGTACATAAACACTGAGAATAAGGTCTATTTATGCAACTTCTATTATCTGTGAAACCTTTAGGGCAGTGGTTCCCAAACTTTGGTTCTCCAGATATTTTGGACTTCAGCTTCCAGAATTCCTGATGGTTGGGCAAGCTGTTTGGGGCTTCTGGGAGTTGAAGTCCAAAATACCCGGAGGACCAAAGTTTGGGAAACACTGTTTTAGGGTGATCGATGGAACAAAGGGGATCTACGAAAAGCATAACCCAATATGCAAAGCACTTTATCTAACAAACTCTGCAACATTCTACAATCCAACCATGGTTCATTTCTTTTACAAGAAGTCCCAAATTTACTGTACTAGTTTACATTCCCACAAGGAATAAAAGGCACCTTGAGGTTCTCTCATTACGAAAATGAGAACTAGATGCACAACCTTAAGAGTTTTGTAAAATGGGTCAACTACTTTCAGAGAAGCAAAGAGCCAAAATGCACACATCTTAAAAGTATTACTTACCAACCCAGGATGCTTCATAATTACAAATGTACATTACTGTGTGCTTACATTGTCCTTGCTTCAGTGTAGTTAGAGGCAGACAGTTCTGTACCTATTCAATAACATTCTCCTTCTTCTCCAACCCAAATCTACACTGAGAGGCAAACATAAATAGATATAAAAGATACCTGATCAAAAAGGTAAACGGTGACATCATCGAAGAATGTGACTGCTTTTCTCTCATTCCTCAGAACGTCTTCAGCTGGGCTGTTCTGTTCCATTTGCTTTGGGCGTTTCAACAAGCTCCTTAAATGCCTGCCATCATCCCTGTCAGTTAGAATCACTGGTACCTGATGCACAATTTCCTCATCGCTGTCAGAGCTAAGCCCATGGAGATGGAAAGTTCTCATATCGTCCTCTGAATCATCACTATTTTCATCTTCCTCATCAGCATCATCACCATCCAACGACAGACTGAGAATTTCAGAAACATCAAGTTTACCAAGATATTTTCCTTCAACATCTGGTTCTTTCAATTTGTGACCTTCAAGATGGCAGAGTAAGGATTTTTCATAGATTTCTGTTGGCGTGAGTTTTAGGTCTCTCTCATGGAGAAAGTCTGCTGTATTAGTGCCTGCGCAAGAAACGTTTATAAAGGATTCCTCGTATATTTCCACTTCATCATCAGAAGTAGGTTCCACTTCCACCACAGGAAGCAGTGAAGTGGTGTTACTACCTTTATGACAATATCCCAGCTTTGTTTCATCAGTCTTAGGGCCCTCTAACCTCTCATCCAATTCTAACTGTGGGCATGAGTTATTAGAAAACTGGTCGTCAACTATCCTATTGCCATTTGGCCCATTTTCGGTATTTTCATTCTTTACCACTTCAAAACAGTTCTTGCTAGCACCAGCCTCGAGAAATACTTTTGGTTCTATTGATATATTTACAACCTCAGACTTCTTATCTAGTTCAGAATCATTATCAGAAAAATACGCAGAATCTCTGTATGAATTCTGAATGCCACCAAAAGTCATCTTGGAGACTTCTTCACACCCATCCATGATTTGTGCAGCATCCAAGTCAGCATTTCCATCAGATGAAACAATTATCATGGGATTATCATGCAATAGATGGTCACCAGCAGCAGCACCAGACAAAGCAGTCTCTTCACTAGAGTTGCTACCAATTAGATGTGAAGTCCATTCAGGAGACTCCAGATTTTCCGTTTCATAGCCGCTATCAGCAGGTTTATCAGGTGGCAAAAGTTTCTGACCCACTAAAGACACCAAGACCTCATTCACATCTAAAGAATCTAATGAGTCTGGTGTATCTACAGATTGCCCAGTGCTTTGGGCAGGAGAAGATAAACTGTCTTCCAACAGACTGTCATGACTTATACGATCTGAAGGAAGAACAGACAAAAGAGTAACATCTTTGATGAGATCCTCTGTGTTATGTCTTTGGACCTGAGCAAAAGTGTCATCATTTTCATCCAGAGGATAAGCATCATCTTGTTCCAGTCCAAACTGCTTATCCTCCTCAACAGCTACTATCAACTCTCCCCAACAACTACTGTCCTTTTTAGGTTCCTGGTTGTCTCCCTGTCTTTCTCCTTCTTGTGCATGGAGCATAGGGCTACCAGAGGGACTGGTCCCATCAATTTGAGTTTTGGCATTTGTGGGTAGTGTTTCAATAAAGTCTGTTTCAGGGGAGTGATCCATTCCAAGGCGAGAGTAATCCGTAGTGCAGAGAGAGTTATTATCAACTCCTACTTTAGAAAGGGTCTTTTCCACTTTTGATAAGGGGGATGTGTGCTGCACATCCATTACTGGTGAGCTAGAATGCAGCTGGCTTTGCACAAGGGAGTCAGCAGGAACACTTGTGTTTTTATCTGTACCTATTTGAACAAAATGCTCATCTTTGTGGAGAGAAGTATTTCCAGTAACCCCCAAAGTAAGTTCAACTCCCAAAGGATCTGTATTTGGTGACTCTAGCATATTAGTGTTGTCCAACGCACTTCTGAAATTATCATCACCAGCTGCAGCAGCTTTGTTACTCAGGGCCCCCTTTAATAAATGCTTTTCTTGAAGAAAAAGATAGTTATCAGACAGCTCTTCTGAAGTCAACAAATGAAGATCAGTCTGTATAGTGTCCCCAAGCAAGGAAAGGTTCTCATGCTCAAAAGTGACTCTAGGACTTCCGTTCTCGGGGTGATCAGGTTTAGATTCCTCCAAATCCGAATATGAAACTGATTCAAGTGCCACATGAATATCCTTTAGATCAGCTAATTCAAATCTATTTCTAGCATCGGACAATTGTTCTGTTCTGGTGACATCACTAAATGTATTCTGGAAAGAGTTTTCAGAGCCATTAATGTGTAGTCCTTCCTTGGGATCTGAATTATACACAAAATCCCCATCTGTAGTAGATTCAGCAGTAAAGTCCTTAAGAACCATGAAACTAGTATTCTTGTCCTTTAGAACCTCGTGGCTGTCCAGTTCTGTTGTCAATACGGCAGCCTGGCTATCATAGTTTATACTGTTGCATCCATTCTTCTCTTCCAATTGGATGTAATAATCATTTCCAACAGAAGGCTTATGGGAATTGAACACAGGAAGTTCTCCAGACACACGTAGTGCAACCTCCTGCCCACTTTCATCTTGAGCTCCTGGCCCTTGCTCTGTGAGCGTGTTCTCGAACACCTCCACGGGGAAGAAGATATTTGTGTAACTCATCCTTTCATCAGGATCTGCCTGGCTTTCAAAGTGATCATGTTTGGCTGCCTCCCAGATGTATTCAAAATTGAGTCCTCGACTCGTTTCAGTTACCGTGAGGACCTCTTCCAACTCATGGCCAAACCTATTCCCTGGGAAATGATCCAGGATTGGGAAGGCAGAGTTACTTGAAGACTCTCTGTTTGAAGTATTTGGCTTGAGATCATTCCAGTGTTCAGGATCAATCACCGTATCCCTTTGACTTTGCATACGGAGATACGTTAGAAGCTTATGTACCTCTTCTGCTGTTGCTCTCTTGTCTGGTGACAACCAGCAGAACTGCAGAACTTCATACCTATGAGAAGAATAACACATGTCAATACTACAATAGAACACTACTATTTCAAATAAACAGTTCCGTTCTGTAATTTCTACTCTTTCACCTTCAGTGTACTTTTCAAAGTGGCTTACGTTTGCTGATTACTTTATTTCAGACTTATCATTCTTCTGAGTGATTTTTGGCATTACAGAAGGGAGAGTACTATGATTAAGTGTATGAGCTAGACCACCCCCACCTTAGCTCAACTGTCACATAATCACAAACGTAACAAATGCTGTCATGCCCACCCCCATACTGGAGAGGTGTACACCATAGCCATATCCTAGAATGAATAACCAGACCACCACATCACTGCCACAACCTTTTGTTGGGCTTTGAAAGCTACAGGCAGGTTACAAGGTTCACCCACTTTGACCTCCGCTGCCTTTGTGTCATGGAGCAGAAGCCAAACCTCAAGGAAAAGACCCATGTTGTGACCAGTTGGGTAGTTGCTAGAGAAAAGAATCCACGTCTGTGGACTGAATATAGATTGACAGTATGACACATCAGGATCTGGCCCCTTGACGTAGTAAGATGACTCCAGAGTATGCTGCCCATTACAGTAAGTTGTTTCAGGATGTAGCTCCCAGATGTGGACAGTTATTGCATGAATACATCCTTGCTGTTATATATCCCCTGGATACAGCACTGGATACACTTTGGATAAGCCTGGATCAGCCCTTTGGCCTGACAAGTGGTTTTAGGACCTTGGGCCAGGATGTGGCAAGGGATTACAGGGCTGGCATGTTCAGCTAAATGGGAAGGGACATTGGCATCACTCTTGCAAGAGGGCCAGGTGAAGCCCTAGTGTAGCTCCCCTTGTCTCAAGGACAGCAAGCCAGGTTGTTCTTTCAGGTTTGCACCCAACTCCAATAAGAATTTCAAAGATTCAGGTGTTACCATCTATCAGAATATGGCTGTTCAAGACATGGTTCCAAGAGCTTGGTCCGTTTTTCTTTTATGACCTGCATCAAGACCTCATCATCAGATAAATCAGAGTAAGGCTTTGCAGCATTGCTGAAAAGTTCCCATAGTGTTACACCTAGTGACCTGCAAAAAGAAGATCATCAGTAAGATTTTAAATCACACCATGACTCATGGTACTTTGGGGGAAAGCTCTGACTACAAAAAAGTGCCTTCATTCTTTAATGTTCATATTTTCAAACAGTTTATTACCAACAATATGACTGGAACATCATGCCCAGACCAAACAATTGCAATAAAAAATCCTCAACAAATACAATTTTCATACCAGATGTCACTGTACTTCGTTGGCTCAGCTGTTAATAGCCTATCCTGAAAGCTAGTCACCAGCTCTGGTGCAGTCCATCGAAGAGGCACAAGTTTCTTTTCATCTGTTTCAATATAATCTTCCTGTCACATCAATGAGAAAACATACAATTAAAGAGAAACCAAATTATATGCTGGAAAACAAAACAACATAACCGAGTAGTATTAACGACAGAGACCATAATTCTGCCTTGCTGAGCTAGGGAATGTAGTAGTGCTGCTTGCATGGAAACCCACCCAATCTCCCCACATACATTTGTGGCCCAAGAAATACATTTGGCAAAAGAAAAACTAGATGAAAATGAGAAGCAAAGAATTGGGAGAGTCAAGCGTGGATGGACGAAATCCTTACTGGTTCTCTCCAAGTTCACAAAAAGAAGGGAAAAAATAGATGGAAATGCACAGTGACATTCTAAACAAAGTCGGTTTTGCCAGTTTTTGGAAGAAAACTGTATTTTTTCCTAATATGTAAGAATAAGTCAAGTCTCATAATAAGAAAATAATTTTATCTGTTTACCAATACTGAAAATCCACAGCATATGAAATGAAAGGTTAATGGTTTCTCACTCTAATATCTATACAAAGAATTTTAATCAAAGGTCTGAATGGTCAGTCAACCCTCATAACCTGGACATTTATTCCAGTACATTTGCTCCTCAGTAAGTGAACGGCAAACTAAATATCACACGCAGACATGTGCAATGCATTCTCAGGTTTGTCATTTTAATGAGAAGCAGTCACAGACTCTGACTAGGGAAATGGCAACCTAAAGACACAGAAAAATGGTGAGAGAATGGATTAAACTCTCCTTCTCTCACTGTCCCTACAATCAAGTTCACAGCCTCTGGATGCCACTTTAACATAGCACCATGTTGTTGCATGTCTTGAAGTTGTTCCGGACTTACAACAACCCTAAGGCAACTCTATCACTGAGTTTTCTTTTGCAAGATTTGTTCAGAGGGTTTTTTGCCTTTGCCCTCCTGTGGGGCTAAGAGAGTGTGATTTTTTTGCCTAAGGCCACCCTATGGGTTCCCATGGCTGAGTGGGGGATTTGAACCCTGGTCTCCAGGGTTGTAGTCTAACCCTCAAATCACTATAACACATTGGCTCTCAAATAGTACCTAACAGTTCTTATTTAATTAAATTTCTAAGTACAAGATAATTTCCCTGAAATAAAATACTGTATTGTACAGTGGTTCCTTTGGCACTTGGCTCACACTGATATGTGCTGACTTCTGCCCTAAAATGAAAGACATGAACAGAATACCAGCAAACCTAGACTATAATAAATGAATTAATGATACAGAAATGAAAGATACAAAAATATATACACACTGTACCTACTGAACCCCAAATTAAGCAAGTCTACATAAAGCAAGCAGTTTCATTCAATAGTAAATCAATACCACCAAATTTAGGCTCTAAATTTAATCACCTTTGCTTACCTTATACCTACTGAATCCTATTCCATAATCTCCAACTTTTACATTTAGATCAGATGTAAGGAAGCAATTCCTTAAGGCCAAATCTCTGGAAGAAATGAAACAAAAAAATTGCAATGAGAACAAAAGAAATGTCAGTACAACGTCAGATGATAAAAAGAAAAGAAAGACCTGTAACAATGAAGCTGACTTCATCTTAGAACATACTGGATTGCAGACTTAAACACAGCTGATTCACAGCACCAGCAGCAGCAACCATCCAAAATCAGTATGGAACAGGTATGTGACTATTTATTTGAACCCTAAAAAGCCGGTATATTATCTGGAATATGTCTTTCTAACTTGGATTGGAAAGTCTACCATATATACTTATCAATAATTCTAAAAAATTATGCCCAAAAATTGACTCCAAAATCCCAGGTCAACTTATTTATGAGTCAGTATGGTAATGCGATAGCAGCTCTTTCAGATTTCCCCGGAGCTGACCACTGCTGTCTGGGCAGTCAAGGTGAAACCAATGTTGAAATGCTGAATCAAAAAGCCCCAATTAAGAGTCCCTCTTGCTATGCGAACACATATACACACTGAGTGAGCCTCCAAGTTTTACCCTTGACTTATCCATGGGTCATGGCAAAATGCATAATTTTGGCTTCAAACCTGCCCTTGAAATATATGGGGTCAAATTATAGTTGAGTACATACAGTAAATTCAGATCTTGAAAACCTCTTGGTGATCTTAAGTCAGTCAATTGTAGGCACTAGCGACAGGGGAGGAGGTAAACAGAAATATAGAAGATGGTTGCATGTCCTGGTCTAGATCAGGAAGCTGCTTCCACTCTGGGGCCTTACAGCTCCCCCATAAAAAAAGTGTGACGGCCAAACTCCAGTACGCAAATGTGCCTCATCTGCCATACATTACATCAGACCATAGGTCTCTCCAGTCCAGTATTGTTGACACTGACTAGAAGGACCCCTGCAATGTTTCAAAAATGAAATTTTCCAACTGTACATGTGAGATGTTAGGGATTGAATCTGGGACCTTCTGTGCACCAAGTCTGTGTTCTGTCATTGGACTATAGTCTTTCTTTGGAGAAACTATTATATCATAGCATTTTACAGTTAACGTTTTCCTTTAGTTCTTTATCAAGAAAAAGAGATATTACGTTATCTGAAAATCTTACCCATGCACAAAATTATGCTTATGCATTACGGAGAGACCGGCAGCAATCTCGCATGCCATCCTCTGCAGCAACATTATTTGCGCATCTCCTTTAATGTTCTCTTGTTCATTGCAAAGATACGTTTTTAGGTCACCCTGTAAAAGGAGTTTAAGAACACTCATCAATGCTGATTGCAGTTAACAGACATGTAATGAAGCAGCACACATAGTTTAGTTCTCATCAGTCAACAAGGTTATTAGCAGGAGTTATAAATAAGCCCATGCTTAGAGAACTCTGTCATCAGATTTCCAGTTTCTGTAACGGTTCTATGAGAAGGCACCTGAGGTACATGCTGTGGTCCTTTTAAGGCCATTTGGTGATTACTCCGTACAGGTAGCTACTAAATGACCTGGATTAAGGTTACAGGATAATGAAAACACGGAAGGGACATCCTCACAAACAGATACAATGCATTTATATATTAAAATATTTACATCCCATCCTATACAGAAAAAAAAGATCTCAGGGAATTACACAGTAGCATTGATTTAAAAGATTTAGAATCATTACAGGTAAGTTAAAAACATTTTAAACGTATCAAAGAAAGAGACATTAAAACAATAAAACCGTGTGTGTGTGTGTGTGTGTGTGTGTGTGTGTGTGATGGATAGATTCATTAAAGCCAAAAACTTTATAACAAAAACACTTGGTCTTATTATTTGCAGCAAAAGCACTGAGCAACCCTTATAGGAAGCATGAAGCTGACAGCCCCATACAATAAGAACCCATCTAGCAAAGAAAACCAAAGTCCAATGGTCAATTTCAATTTCAACATCTAAGAAACAAATGCTTCTTAAGTGAATCTTCACTCATTTGATTCCTCCACATGTAACAACTGGCTGTCCTGTGCTGAAAAGCCAGGGTCCAAAACACACTGCAGAAATAATCAGTTTGGGTCCGTTTTAACTGCCCTGGTGCTAGGGAATTCTGGGAACTATAGTTTATTGTGGCACCAGAGTTCTCTGATAGAGAAGACTAAATGTCTCACAAAACTACAGTTTCCAGAATCCCTAGATTGAGCCAGGACTGTTAAAGCAGTCTCACACTGGATTGTATATTTTGGACCCTATTCTCAGAGATGGCATGAAAGTTCCACCTGTAGTTTTACTCTCCTACACTTATGCAAACATTACAGGAGCAAATGGACGAACCTCTGAGCCAAGCTGCCTCAACAGCTCTAGATGGCAGCAAAACACTAACTGAAAGCAAGAAATTTATCTTTCAGCAGCAGGACAGTTTTTGAGATTGCGGACTATAGAAGGGATAGGAATTATGCTGGTCCCTCCACATTCACAGGAATGAAAGATCCCTGTGAATGTGGAAAACCCACAAATAAAAAAGGACTATTCTTTTTATCTAAGAGAACACCTCTCTAGGGATCTCCAGGTCCTCCAGTGCAACTCTATGGTCAACATCTGTCAGAGGTTGATCATAGAATCATGCTGGAGGACCTACAAATGCCTAGAGAACAGTTTTCTCCAGCAGAACAGAGATTCCTAGAGAGAACACCAGGAGCCCTGGTGGCGCAATGGTTAAATGCCTGTACTGCAGCCATTCACTCAAAACCACAAGGTTGCGAGTTCAAGACCAGCAAAAGGGCCCAAGCTTGACTCAGGCTTGCATCCTTCTGAGGAGGTCGCTAAAATGAGTACCCAGACTGTTGGGGGCAAATTAGCTTACTTGCTAATTAGCTTACTTGCTGTTCACCGCTATGATCTTTGGAATAGCGGTATATAAATAAAACAAATTAATTATTAATTATATTAATCAAAACCACAAATAATGAAATCTCCAAATGTCAAAGCCACAAGTGTGTGTGGAGGGGGGGGGGGGGAACTGAACATGGTCCTCCAGATATTGTTGAATTGCAATTCCTAGCACTCCTCAACATTGGCTATTCTGGCCAGGGATGTTGAGAGTTATAGTCCAGCTATGGTTTCCCCAAGGGCATGGCTCCAAATCAGAGATGTGAAGCTCCAGATGTTCCTCTGGCTTTCATAAGGACCAGCCATCACAGACCAAAGGCCAGCAATGACAGGGGTTGTAGGACAATGCCATTTGTTGCCCCCATGTTGCAAGGGGAAATAACAGCTGAACCTCTTTCAAGGTACTCAATATTCATGCTTTGGGGAGGGGGGAGATTTCACTTAGATATTTTCCCACTCACTTCTGTTACTCTCTGTGAAATACTGCTTTTAAACAAGATTCTTGTGTGCTTGAAAGTGTTGCCTTAAGGAAGAGCTCCTAAAAGTGAATACTGACTACTATTAACAGGAAATATGGCACTGAGGGTATACTTCCACTTGGAACATACCAGGGACCATACCCTTCCGTATTACTGCATATATCCACTCCCTCAAAAACATGCTAATCTATCAGGTCCCCCATAGTAGCTGATCTGGGACACCATCTTGAAGCAAAAATCCTTGTTCTAATCTGTAAGCAAAAGAGATTAATGAGGAAAATTTATGAAGATTGGAACTAGGGAAGAATATGTATGGAATACTGCTAACAATGCGCTGTCTACTGAATTATTTTATTACTCAAAAAAAGCCATTACAAGTACAGGAAACCAGTCCCACCATACACAGTTTCCACTGCCTGCAACTTCTACCACAGATCGCTACATGGAAATGTTTTTCATATAGTGAAAAATATGTGAGACAACAAAAATGAATGCTTACCTGTACTGATTAGAGAAAGCATTTGCTGCCAGATGCATGTATTAATACTACACAGTGTAGGTGCGGCTGTAGCAGCTTATTTTAACAGGGCCACATAGCATAGTGTGCAATTAACGCCAGCTTCTCATCCCACTCCTCTTCTCACTTACAAAAGCTACACACATCGCACATACTTGCAAAAGTCACAAAATGTTTTTGCAGCTGCTGTTCTGTGCCTTATTTCACTTCTAAGACCTGCTTTTGCTTGACAGAAGCAGACTATAGAAACACGGGTTTAATTTCTCTGCCCATCACTTAACAGCCGCGACGTTGATGCATGCCAGTGAGTTTGCAGCTGAAAAGCTTAGTGCCCTGTATTTTACCCTCACATGTTAAATCCTTGTATGGATTATTCTTGACAGGATAATGACAATTTATGACATGACGCGCTAAGTCTCCAAGCAGTTGCAGTATTAATAAAAGTTATAGTCTATCAACTATAACTACCTTGTCTTATGCAAAAGCCTCTTTGAAACAGGTTTAATATGTCAGGAGCATGACAGCATGTATTACATATAAATTATCCCAAAACAACAGACTATATAAAAGTTTAGTCAGGAAAAGGTCATTTCCAAACCTATAGACCTGGAAATTAAATGAAAAATTAATTAGCACTCAGCACCTCTAGAGACACAGGAAAATTAAAGATCAGTATTATTAATCCAGATCTAGTCCAGGAATGTTATTTTGCGGAGGAGGTTGTTCTAAATGCCCAGGCCAGAGATGATCAAGAAATGAATGTTAAAACAGTAACTTTCCCTTTCCTCCCAAATAAAGTACTTGAATTTCAGCCACAATATCTGAATTGCTTCTGTGATTGTCCCCATGTCACAGCTTTTATCTTAAGCCCTTGCATTCTCATGACCCAAGTCTATGTTCACACGGTTTCCTTCTCTCTCTCCATCCGCTCATCCCTCCAAGTAATTTGACCTGAAACTCAAAAATCCTCTCAGGAAAGAATCAAAGATCAGGCCAACATCAATATGCTACCAAAGGGAAACAGCATTTACTCACCAAATCGCAAAATTCAAAAATCAAAAGGTAGGGGATGGCTTCCACGCACTGCCCTGTGCATTGGAGGACATTAGGATGCTGAAGAATTCTGCAAGGACATTGAAAACAGAATAAGGAGATGCTGTTAAGACTAGAACACAGTGTTTCATCCATGGTTTGAGCTAGTTAATAAACAAAATCTCAGTTGTGTGCATCCAATAGCCTGGTTCATCTTCCATTGATACCAATCAACATGGGATTGCAACCATTGAACCTGACAGGAAAGTCATTAATTGGGCAAATATAACCCAGTGAACTATGTGGTAAAACTATGCATAAAGGAGGCTAAAAATCCATGTGAGAAATGGCACACATAGAATGTTGCACTTGGCCTCAGATGAACACAGTTTATCTCTCCGCTCAGGCCACAAAAATTCAAATTCTTGCCTGGCTGGATAAAAGTGGTTATTACCATGCGCATCCATGAACAAATGCCTGAAGATCAAATAAAACTGAATTTTAAAAAGCCTATGTGGAAATTGTAGCACTGTTAGCAAACATTCACACATCCTTGCAACCTCTCCCTACCCCACAACAATCCAAACATCTTACTAGTGGGGGATCTTACTCAGGAGCAGCCCAATGCATTTTGCTGCCTGATGCAGAGCAAAATATAGCACGGTCCACATCTAAATAAAGGTGCACAGTATCAAATGTCAGCTCAAGAAATCTCTGTACCACACAAATCCCTATAGCAACACACAGATTTGCAGCCTGACGCAGCCACCTAATTCTGCCTATTGGTAGGAGCAGACCTGAGCAACTGCAGCGCATGGAACCTGCCCAGGTCACTTTGCTGCCTGAGGTAGGAGTGCAAGTGGCACTTATGCTCCCTTGTAACAGTGCATAGCTCAGGTGAGTCAAGTTATTTTGACACCTGAAGAAGCAAAATTTCACAAGCAGCCTCTTTCCATTCATGTCAACAGACGTACAATAATAATACTTTAAATATTAATAAATCTACTATCTAGGGCAGCTGCCCCATTCTGAGTGATATAAGGATGAGTCCTGCTTCTACTGTTATACTATTTGGCCATCTCTCAGAAGTCTGCACCATCTAAATTACTAAGGGAACTGTTTTCAATTGTTACTTTATACCTCATTACCACAAGATACATGAAAAAGGGTTTATTAATAAGTTGAGTATGTGTTTTCAAAAGGTGGAGCATTAGTATTTACAAGGCAACTTCGGATTACTGAGACACTACTTACAGATAAGGCTCTCCGTGCTTCAAAAATCGTTCTTGATCTTTGGGGCCAGCACTTGCTTTCAATTCATTCACGACGACTCTTGCCACACTGGTGCCAGTGTAAACCTCCCCAAGCAGAACCTAAAAAATGATCACAAAACCTCAGTTAATTTCTGAAACAAAAAAATGTTACTACTGTAGATACAAATAAAATAACCATGGCTACAATGCTCTAGAAAACTCTAGAAAATCTGAAGAGAATGAGTGAATGTGGGGAAAAAGATGGCCAAGTTCACATTTCTAAAATGGCACTGCCCTAAATTAAAGTTAAGACTTAATAGAAACCACAAGGCCACATATATATATATATATACGTATAAGTTTACACTCTAATTTAGCATACACAGGAACTGTGGGTATCATATTGCTCTAAGTGAGTATGTCCGATTTTGATGCACTAAAATATTTTCAAGTGTCAAAGGAAAGCAACAGGAACATGCTGAGAATAAATCTTCTTTCAGTATCCAAATCTGAGAAACAGCACTGCACCAAGTTTCCAGTGAAGCCTCCATTTTAAAATTCAAACAGCGTAAGTTTTCCCTGAA
The DNA here is from genome assembly GCF_019175285.1 of Sceloporus undulatus. Lineage (NCBI taxonomy): Eukaryota > Metazoa > Chordata > Lepidosauria > Squamata > Phrynosomatidae > Sceloporus > Sceloporus undulatus. The sequence continues at coordinate 30,063,139 of NC_056529.1, forward strand.
GCCTCTTACTGATAACATGGCAAGCTCACACTTCAAAATGTATTCAAGAGCTATTTTTGCTCACTGCAGCAGAAAATATTTTAACAGAGATGGAGAACTGCAATATTCAAAACAGACTTGCCTTTCCAAACCAGCCATTTCCAATTTCTTGAATGTAGTTCAAATTCTGACGAGCAGCTTGAGATTTCAGTGCTTCTGTTAAAGAAAGAATATATAGATATACATTTAAAAAGGCTTCATATTTGAATGAATTCGCTATTTAATCAAGTCTTCACAGTTACAATGGCTTGAATGATCCTCACTTTGGTGTTCAGAGTTATATCTTTACACTTTAGGATCCTTTCCAGTTCATTCACAGCAACCCTTTTCCATTCCTATTCCTATTCCTATTCTTTTTTTGAATACAGTCACCATTTTGAGTAATGGTTGATCCAAGTTATGAGAATTCCTTGACTATTTCAATTTTCTCATTATCTAAGATGAATTCTTGTAGATCTATTTGTTGAAAAGGGTTGTTCCAGCAGACATTTGCTAGTCCATTATATAAAGACCTAAAGAATTGCAAGTCTGACATACAACAGGGCTTGTAAAGCTATTAGATGTGGAGGACTGGCTGAGGTCTTTCCCTCTCAATTTGCCAGGGACCGGCACCTTCTTTGTGCTGACTACAACTGTTTCTTTCTTTCCTGGAAACCTGCCATGAACTAGCAGGCAATAGCTTGCAAACCGGTCCACACAGCACCACTTTGAATAACACTGACGTATAATACATAGTACATTATTAACAGCAGACTTGGAAAAGAAACTGAAGAGTTCCTCCCTCCTTGCAATCTCTTCCTTACCAGTCCACAGAATTTCAGACTCCCAGATCTGGGTAGATCAAAATATTACACACCAAACATCACTGTTGTATATATACCCATGTTTGTGTATAAAATACAAACACAGACTCTGCATACACCTATCCTGTTTATAGAAACTTGAACTATCTAGCGCTGCAACAAGGATCCACTTATAAGTTTATATTTCACTTAAATGATTTCCATTTGTTCCTTTAGGGTTCTTATTGAAATCACTGTTACAATTAAACTTCAGTTAAGAACATTTTAACTCAAGAATGATCTGAACACAGTGCAATTACACATAGCTAGCAAAATGTGTAGTGAAGCATAGAGTAGTTTATTATGAAATTATTGTGAAATTAACCATTTGCTAATATTTATAAGCCAAGGTGTAAGAGGCTGCACCACAGGCCAAAACCCATTTCAAGGAAGGATAGATAAGGACACAGGGTTTGGTAGTTAGCTAAGGCAAAAACAAATGTATTGTTTTCTTCATTTATTACAACAGTTCTTCAAGATTACTGCTGCCTTCAGCCAAGGCAGATGCTCATCTCTAGAAAGAAGTAACAGTGTACCAGAAGTCATGGAAATGGCTCAACAATGTCGTCTAATCAAGCATAATGGTTAAGAGAATGAACTACTATGAGACGTGTAACGCGTTGCCTTGGCCAGGGAGTCACTGAACAGACTTAGAAAGCCCAACACTCAACTTCATGAGTAAATTCACAAACTATTTGAAGAAAATATGAAAGATTTCTAGTAAAAAATATCAGAAGGAACTTCAGTCACAAGATCGGAGAAGAGCTTCAGACATCTTACCTGTAGGAAGCTGGAACTGTGATGGAGCTGGTAAAGAAACGTTTGGGACTGTAAGGGTAAACACTTCTGCCGGAGACTGAACAGATGGGGTGTCTTCTGTAGGTGGTGTGAAGTCTATTTCGTCATCAAAATTGTCTTCAAATTCCTACAAAAGCACCAAGATCGACAGAAGAAAATGAACTATGAAGGCTCATGCTGCCAACTGCTTTCTTTCAGTTAGTCTCAAAGGTGCTACAACATCTCTCTACATATTGAGTCTATAGACTAGCACGGCTCTATCTTTGACTCTTGCCCTATTCAGGTGCTGTTTATACCTATGTGTTCGAATTGTTCTGTAAATCTTAGATGGATCAAAATGTTGTTGTTGTTACTTGCTGCCTGATAGACTTCAAATAACGGCAAACCCGTGAGATAGGTCACAGGTATCAGACACTCTTTGGTCCTTATATTGGTTTTGCAGCTGTGCAGAACACATAGTGTTCCTTCTGTAAAGACGTTGAGCAAAATGTAATGATGCACATTTTTATTCATGTATAAGCTGCTCGTAAGGCAATTGGGCTAAATTTAACTTTGGTCTTAATTGAAAATGAATGAGATGAATCAATGTCATGAGTCACAGCAAAGCCCACTCCCATCGATTTGTGCTGTATTCTGCAGAGAAGCAAAAGCATTCAAGCTAAGGTCTTTAACAAGTCACCTCATTTTACTGGATCGCCATTCGACATCGTGTTTAGTGTCAACAGAACACCAACAGTTCAAAATAATGTTTGATTAATTATTACATTTGTTCCCGACCTTTCCACTAAAAATAGTATTCAAGGCAAACAACAACATCACTAAGAACAAATGAACACTTCCTTAGATCCTGTGCTGGGAGAAAGGATATGAATTAAACAAGCAAGCAACGTACTCAACTAAAATGATCACTAAAAACAACTTGGCAATTAAACCATTAAGGTGCAAGAAAAAAGGTGCAAATTTCACTCTGTACAGAAACGTTTGCATGCAGAAAATGGCAAGAAAATTAATATTCCATGAGGATTTGAAGATTCAGTTTCAGAATTTTTGTACTGTACTCCACAGCATTATCAGTGTTTCAGAAACATACTTATAGAACAAGTTACCCTTTTTTTCAAGCTTTGGCTGATATTTTTGCTGGGCCTTTCTGAGAGCGTTCTGGAGAACTGCTATCTTTCAATTTTCTACCTGCCTTTCTCATTAAGAGCAAAAAGTTACAGATCTGTATGCGCTTTGACAGATTCTTGCGATTCTCTCCCACACGGGAAGTGTTAAGTGTTCGCTTTAACTGTGGTTTGGCTACTTTAAAGTAGCTGGAAGGGAAAGATGCCACAGGGTCGGATTAATATCTCATCAATAAACCACCAATAAAAGTATTCGCTCAAGTTCAATTGCACTCAGCCATGTTCACTGACAAAACTTCCCTCAACAATATCCTGTTTGACTCATTCTTAAAATTCCTAAACCTCAGACCAATCCATATCATGAAACTTTCATTCTGTGGCTGTGTATCTGACCCCTCCAAATATTTGTCTGAAATGGCTGTTGTGCAAAAGAGGCCTCACATAATCTCCTGAAACTATTTTAACCAGATCCCTGTGGACAGTTTGAATATGTCCCTATTTATCCAGATACCGTATCCCAGGGAAATATGCCTTTCTTTCTTATACTCACCTTGAAGTTTATCTCTTGATCTTTACAACAGGAAACACAGTTCACAAGTAGTAGTACTAGGACTATTAGGCTGCAGGCAGAGAGAGTCACCAGTGAGAAGGGAACTTCCGCCGCTTCCACCTCCCCTAGAAAACAAAGAGAGGGAATAAATAAATACCTCTATGTCTATTAGAACATATAAACAAGGAGTGGTTAATAGAGATGTTTTTAAAATCCCTGGTATTTATTTCTGTAGTGAAACTCAGCTTGTTGGCATCTCTGGCTGCGTATCATTTAGAACAAGCATGGCAAATAATAAGCTCTCAGGTTTCTGGCAGCGGATTGGGAAGGTGACCTTCCATTGTTTTGTCCCTTTCCAAAAGAGTAACTGTTCAAGCTAAAACAGTATGCCTTGCTTTGCTCTTGATCAATGCTTCTTTTAAAAACAAGGACAAACTCCAACTCTCAGGAACCTCAACCGCAGCCAACGTAAAGGAGTAGTAATAGCCTTCAGCAATAGCATGTGCATTTCTATGCCGCTTCAAAGTGAACTAAGCGCTCTTACAATGTGTATGCCAATTGCTCCCAACAATCTGGAGACTCATTTTACCAACCTCCGAAAGGATGGAAGGCTGAGTCGACCTGTGCGATCCAACTCACAACATTGTGGCTGTAGTACTGACATTTAACCACTGAGCCACCAGGATTGCTATTACTGTATTAGTAATCCAATACATCTAGAAGTCCAAAGGATCCCCTATCTCTTGTGGGCAGTTTAAACTTTCAGTCACCCATCACAGTGTGTTCTCCTTCAGAACCAAATGGCTTACAAGTTTGTAGTACTGGGTTTTGGACAGCGAACATAGAATAAACTCTTTAAAATCTAGCTTATTCAGTGGATAGGAGCTAAAGAGAGAACCAGTGTGGTATAGTAGCTTGAGTGTTGGGCTAGGACCAGCATTTGAACTCCTGCTCATCCATGGAAACCCATTGAGTGACCCTGGGCAACTCACACTCTCTTGACTTTAGAGCAGTGGTTCCCAAAGTGTCGTCCTCCAGATGCTTTGGACTCCATGTCCCAGAATTCTTGACTGTTGACCAAGGTGGCTGATGCTTCTGGGAGATGCAGTCCAAAACACTTAAAGGACCAAAGTTTGGGAATCATTGCTTTAGAGGAAGACAGTGATAAGCCATATTAGGGCCACTATAAGTCAGAAATGACTTGAAGGTACATAACAGCGAAAGAATTTCTATGCTTTGGGCCAACGTATCTCCTATTACAAGATGCTAGGAATGACAACAATGGAACACTCATCTCCAAAATGTTCTCTTTGTGACTTCCCACAGATAAGTCTCTGATGAAGACCAAATTCAGTAAGGCAATAGAGGGAAAAAGCTGGTCATGAAGATGTTCTGAATTAAGGGATTTGGGGAGGTGCATTCTAAATCTGCAGTGAAAATCTCAAGCGATCAGTTCTCAACTCCAGGGAATATATTTCCACAAATGTATCAGAAATGACACATGCACGGTTGGGGGAACTGTGCTAAAATAGTGTGAATGCTGCTTTCATAACCAGCTTTATGTAACAGTTACTAACCCCTGAGAGATCTGAAAGCTATTATTTCTCTATTACTCCCAAAGGCACATTTGTCAAGCAGATAAGTGAAAAAACTTGTTTAAGAAGAGGGCAAGTGCCAACCTACAATGAAATGTAAAAGACTCAACGTCAAGGGCAGAGAGCGAACACTCAAATGTTTTAGAACAGGAAGAGTAAAAAATGAATGTCAACGAAAGGACATGTTTTCACAACTAAAAGAGACCAATTTTTGCTAGAAGGAATTCTACCACCGCCACCCCCTTATTTTTAATATGTTACTTTGCTCTTTTTGCCTCCTCCCTAAGGAAGTAGCAGGGCTTCCAAGAAAAACAAAACAACAACAACAACACAGAAGTGGGCAATGCTTCTCAATAAGATGTTTTGACTGTCATGACTCATGCATGCTTCTCTCACCGGAACGCAGTGGTTCTACCGCAACTGCAGATTTAACCCAAGTCACCTTCAGGTGTAACAAAAGATTACACAACTGTTGTCAACAATTCGAGTTAGAATTACACAGGAGGCCAAGGCAACAATTCAGCTGCATACTAGACTAACCCTTGTGTGAAACCAATAAGTACTGGCAATCCATAGCTATGTCATTTGTCACCAGCTGTTGCCATTAGATGTGCTGGCTTCCTTATTTACTTGGTGTAGAAATAGCCATACTTAGCTTGCTTGTTTAATATGCAATTAAATCATTTGTTGATTTATCGGTCAATCTACTGGTAGGTGTAATTTAATGTCAAAGTTCTGTCGTATCAAATTAGGTTGAGCATAAGCCAACCTCATGTAGTAGATCGAGTGCTGGACTAGGATCTGGAGACCAGGGTTCAATTCCCAGCTGGCCATGAAACCCACTGGGTAACCTCAGGCAAGTCACACTCTCTCAGCCTCAGAGTAAAAGACAATAGCAAACCTCCTCTGAATAACTCTTGCCAAGAAAACCCTACAATAGGTTCACCTGGGAGCTGCCATAGGTTAGTTCTTTCATGGCTGCCCTTCCCTTCTTATTTCGTGGCCGCAGTCTCCATTCTGATCAGTGTTTGATCCAAGGTATGGGAAATATTTAACTATTTCGATTTCTTCATTGTCTAGGTAGAAGAGTTATATTACTACTTTAAGATAAAGCTCCCAATGTGTTGCTGATCAGTAAAATCTGGAAGGTAGCACGGCCCATAGCTGCAAATGAAAGGGTAATGAGCCAGTCCTAGTTACCCAAGAGTAAATCTTTAAATCTGGCTTACTCTGAAAGCAGTTTGCCTGCATGACTTACACAAGACATGCTTACACACGCATGCATCACATTTTACTAGAAGAACCCTGCAGCATGAACAGTCATGAATCTAAGTTGATGGTTTCATGAACATGTCTAAACCTGATCATGTCAGAAGTAAGAGAAGATATTAAGAAGGGGGGAAAGAAAGGGAGAAGTCCCCAATAACTATGAGAATACTGACAACAGAGAAAGTGCATCACATGCAATGCTAGCTCCTACATTTGGATCCAAAACTACAAAAACAATACTTCAATGGAGACAGTGCAGGAAGACTCATTTCACAGTCTATTAAAGTAACTAGATAGTACGCTTTACCTTGTTCAAGATAGATAAGAGTCCTCCATACTAAATTTACCAGATCATTATCTGTTCCGCATAATACTAAAAATAAAAATCATTGCTTGAAAAGGACTTGACAAATTGCCAACAATACTGACAAACCACAAACCAAACTGGGGTTTCTAAAGGGATCCATATCTGAAGCAGGGTATGGAGGGGGTTATTTATTAATGTAAGATGCTGACGGATGTGAAAACAAATTTGCTCTCTAGGAATAAGAGCCATAACTGGAGAACTGAATGGCCTACGGTTTGCTTGTAAAGGTTTATTGAACAGCTTACACATGTATATATATGATGGACATTTGTGCTTGAACCTCTGACTTCAAAATCATCCATATTTTGAAATGTATCTATGGCCTGTTACAGACTGCCAAAATAAAGCTGCTTCAGGTCTGTTTGGAGGTATGCTATTTAAGCGATGCATGGGTCCTAAGAGTCCAGAGGTCGCACCAAAGCCACGCTTCATTCCTAAGCACTGGAGTGCAGCTTTGGTGCAGCTTCCGAATTCTTAGGATGCATGCATCATTTAAACAGCATACCTCCAAAGAGACCCGAAGCAACTTTATTGTGGCAGTCTGTAACAGGCCTATATTTATTTGCACCATATAGATATTCAAGCTCTCAATAAAGTTTATATCCCTCAAAAGAGAAGATGCAGTTGGTGCAAGCTTTGATCAACCACTGGAATGTCCCTTAGGCTAAGACATACAAAGTGCATTTTTACATTTGTGCATAAGGACCTTGGTTAACAAGTCACTTACCAACAGTTCTTGCAAATCTATAGATAATGCAATGAATTATTTCACAAAACACTAATACACCAAGCGCATATAATGAGGAAGGATACACAATAGCCCAATGTCCTACACAACAGGAAGCTGATAAAGAAAGATGTTTCTACAAAGTACCAATTACTATTATTACTGCAGCACAGATATCAGACGCACTGAGTATGGATATCCTTCCTTACCAAAGGCACCCAAGTTATGTGGTCACCTGTGGTTGCAGAAATGTTTGAGTACAGAAGGTGTTAATACTACTTGCTGGTAAACACGTCAGTGCTTCATCAAGTAAACAACAATGGTAAGACCTAATGAAAAGAAGTTAGAATATGTGAGCTTTTAATACCAGGGACATGCCATGTTATGCTAATGTAATGTTACCTCTCTGGAAGTGAGGCAATGAACTAGGCAGTGAGTGTTATGTACAGGCATGTGCATCCCTAACAAATCTGAACAAACTAGAGTTCATACAAATGATTTGTCACCTGAGAGCCATAAGGATGTTGTTAGAAAAGCAAGCCAGAAATGAACTAGTACACAGATGTGCCACAGCTACATCTCAACCAGGGCAAACAGAAAAGCTCCCAAGTCCCCTGGTCTCTCCCTTAGCAAACAGCAGTTAATCCCCAATCTTAAGTTCTCCCCATTCAGGAAATACAGGTACTGCAATACATACTCTGTACAGTGGATCCTTGTTATACGCTGGGGTTTGGTTCCAAGATCCCCCGTGTATAACAAAATCCGTGTATGCTCAAGTCCCATTAAGTATAATGACATAACAAAATGGTGTCCCTAATATGCAGCCACAATGTTGTGAGTTCAATCCCAAGGGCTCCAAGGTTGACTCAGCCTTCCATCCTTTTGCAGGTCGGTAAAATGAGTGCCCTGCTTGTTGGGGCAATTGGCTTACAGATTGTAAATTGCTTAGAGAGTGTGGAGTTCACTACTAAGCGGTATAGAAATGTAAATAATATTGCTAAATGTTAGCTCCTCCCTAATTTTTTAATACATGTAAAAGAGAGCCAGTGTGGTATAGTGGTTTGAGCACAAGTCACACACTCTCAGCCTTGGAGAAGGCAATAGCAAACCACCTCTGAAAAAAGTTGTCAAAACTCTGATAGGTTCACATGACGGTTGCCGTAAATCAGAATCAACATGAAGGCACAGACTATGCTACTCTACTCAATGGTTTTCTTAATAATGCACCCTCCTTGTATTATTTCACTAGCCAAGTTAATAAAGTACTAGAAAGCCAGCATGCGCCACTCAGAACTCAAGACAGATCTTTAAGACAGATCTTTAAGAAAAGAAATTGTGAAAACAGTAGTTTTCTCCCAGCAGCCCTCGGTTGTTTTTGATCACAACACAATCTATGCAATTTAAGTGGTATACATCTTACATTCCATTTTAAGACTGTTATGAAGTATGTGCCTTGGTTTTTCCTGTCTTTCCCAGCGTTTCTCTTCTCCCACGGCCCACTGTCTTTTCTGTTTTCATTTATGTTCTGTCTGAAGAAGAGTCCTGGAGGATTTGAATGTCATGCGCAGACATACATTTTAACTGATCTTATTAAAGATGCTATTGAGACTTTACCCCAATGGATCAAAATGACTACCTTCAAATTCAGAGAAATTTTATCTGCGGCACAGAACAGGTGATCTTCAAGGTATTGGACTGGAGTGCCCATCCATCCTAGTAAGGGATGATGGCAACTATGGGTAAAGCATGATGGCAGCTCCAGTACAACTTGTAGAAGGCTACACATTTGTTATCCCTGCACTGAAATGTTTAACTTGATTTCCTTCTACCTGACACCCTCCTGATGTTTGTCTACAACTCTCACAATCCCTAGCCAATATGGTAACTCAGTACCTCAAAGCACTTCCCTGGGCTGATAATAGTCTTTACAGGCTTTAAAGTTGGATATCTCAACATGAACAGAACTTCCTGCCAGCATGTGCTTTTCCATAATGTAAGGAAGTAAAGCCGCCTTTGTTGGAGGTTTTTAAACCCATGATGCATTCTCATCTGTTGGAGATATTTTCGCGGTGGATTCCTATACTGGCAGGGGTCCAACTAGATGGCCTTTGAGGTTCCTTCCCACCCTTCAAGTCTGTGAACTTTTCCAGCAATATCTTTCTCCCCAGCCTCCACGATGACTCAAACATGTTAAATAGTGAACCTTAAAAATAGAAAGCAGCTTGATAATGAAGACAGCGTTTAAAACAGTTCCAACGTGACTCAGGTATATGACGTTCTCTTCAGTTAGCAAAGGAGAGAATGCAAAGCGATTTGTCTTTAACAAGGAAAAAGAGAAGTATAGAGCTTTAATTGGATTCTACAGCTTGCATTTATAACATAAGAAAAAGTATGAAGAGGAGCCACTTAGAGAATGTTTGTTAAATTGGAAATTAGAGTGTTTCATTTATCTCCCACATCACCAAGATATAATATGACTAACACAGCCCTCCAAATATGATGTACTACAACTCCCACTAATTCCATCAAACATGGACAGTGACAATGCTAGAGCATTGAGGTTTCGTAGATCAAAAGTTTTGGAATATACCAAGAAAGGCTGACTAACATATCCATACACTGATAAGGAGGGCTAAAAACCTATGCAGGCTAGCAACATTTGTGGATTAGTTTGCAAAAGTGGCTTATAACTATGCCCCGCCAACTTCAAATTTGGCAGAGCATTTCTCTTCCAGTATAGAAATAAGAGGCTCCATTTTCCACAGTGCACAATTTAGGCAGTGTTGGAGAATTGTGCACTGTATAGGAATACCAAGATGGGCAGCTCAATATTACTATCCCGACAAATCAATGCATGCTTAATTGGAAATAAATCCCATTGTTTTCAATGCAGCTTACTCACTAGTAGTTGCATTTAGGACTGCAGCTCAAGGCAACCATTTTAGTGGATCAGTAAACCTATTAATCTACCCCTCCAGCTGTCTCTCACATAGCCTTTAGCACCTGCTGTGAAGTTAATTCAATACACAGACTACTTCTGTTTGCCCTTTAATGACAAAACTGTAGTATTTACCTCAGTGCGGACACCACATTAAACTACGGCTTCTCCTAGACATAATTCAGAACCCAAATTGATTTGAGCTTCCAAAAATACATCCAAGGTAACTGCGGATTTGATGTTTATCTGCTTTCTTTTTCCATCTTAATAGCAATGCTGGGTTTATAACCATCCTTGAACGGATTCACATATTGATCCAAGCCGCTGTGAACACAAACCAAGATTTGCAGTGCAATGGTTTATCACTCTAACCTGTCAGTTCAGACAACTTGCCAGGCTGTAGGTTAACCCTTAACCCCTACTAACTGCAGTCCCCATGCTATAAATCCTAATCCCCAGGTAGCCAAAATGATATGATGCACACACAAGAGAGCATTCTCACCAAGCTCAGGATATTAGCAAACGATAAAAACAGAAGGATGGAGACAAGGGGATGGATGGTACAGAGAGTTTACATCTCCCAATTCCACCAGAGCTGGACTTTGGTCCATATTTCAGGGGGAACCATCTTACCACATTTCACAGCTATTCTATTGCAGAGCTTCCGTATGTTCAGAGAAGCTAAGCATTAAGGAGTGTTTTATCATCTTTAACCACAAGGAACCACAAGGCCAGCTATAAAAACCACAGAAACAATGAATCTCATTTTCACTTCTGTTTTAAAGATAAATACCAGAACTGAGTCTGTTCCTTTTCAACACACTGAATTTTTAAAAACCTTTCTGCAACAGCATATTTAATCGAGAACAGCACAAAAAGCAAGCATGTGTGAATAAGAAGTCACTGTATCAGCTAGTAAGCAATAAAGGTTTCTAAAAACCCAGTCATCTGCATTTCACTAACTATTGTTGTACTTTGCCCGAATGTAATTTACCAAACAAACGTTCCTGTAAACCTGTTCCTGTAAAACTTGTTAATGCTGTTATTAACAGAAGTATATCCACTACTTGCATAAGAAAGTTTCTAGCCTTTGTTGTTGTTCTGTGCGTTCAAGTCATTTCAAATTTATGACAACCAATAGTACATTCCCTTAGGAATTAACTTGGTTTGTGACATGCCTTACCCCAAAGAGCTTGAAACAAATAGTTATCGTGTTTGTACATAATGGTGAACCAGGAATCCTAAGTTAATAAGCCATAGTGGTACATTGTTCCCTCCTTGCTCTTTCATTTTCCCAAACATGAAAAATCCAGGAAGGAGAAAGTACTGGACAGTGTTCAAATCTAGGACGATGGTTAAGTGTGCTCAAACAAACCAGGATCCTAAACCAACCTTAATCTAGAGTTCACTAATGTCTTGTTCAGACACAGTTAACCACAACCCAAGTTTTAGATGTAACACTTTGTACTTCATGTACTCACATGAAGATTGGGGGAACAGTTTGTGCACACTTGACTGGTTTATTAAACCACAATCTCTGGCCTAATTGTGTATAAATACAACCAATGTATTGAAATGATACAACCAACCACATAAATAAGGTAAAACTAAACAGCAATTACAAATTTTAACTTCTTACCATCCTATCCCAACTGTCTTATTTCTAGGGAACACTTTGATTTTGGGTCTTGTGTAACTTCTTGGAATCTTTCTATTCACCATCTACCTGTACTGAGATTGTAAACTAAAAAGAAAGTATTTATAGCAAGACAACTGACATCTCCTAAACAGGCAACTAATAAAATGTCTAAATGCAGAAGCAGAATATATTAGATTGCTCAAAACACTAAAGGACACCACTGTTAGGCAATGCGTATGTTCTTCCAAGCAGTGCAACTGCTGGTAAATGGAGTACATAAATGACACAGTGAAAATTCAGTCCGCAGGACCTAATGGAAGCAGAAATGACAAAACTCCTCCGTAGCAATATATTGTACCCTCTTAGAGCAATTTTATTGGCAGGAGAAGGAGCTTCATATCCCTGCTCACTGGGCAGCCCTTTCTGTAATTCTAGCCTCCCAACAGTTAATCCAAGGATGAGTGGGAAGATATTTAAATTCTCTTTTTGTCCCAAAATGCTGCACAGGTGAGAACACATAGATTTGCAAAATAACAGTGCTTTCCATTTGAACAACTCTGACAAATAGAGAAAATTAAGTGAGAGGCAGCAAGGAAGCTGGTACCACACCTCCGCAAAAAGAGCCAGCTTTCAAGACATCTGGTATTGCGCATGAGAAGAAATTATTCTGTGCAGGGGAAGAACCGATACCTTGACTACAACATATATGTCTGTAGCAGTTATCCCAGCAATAACACAGTCCCAATTCAGATGTAACAAGAACAAGCCTGTCAAACTTCAGTTTCACAAGCTATCCTTTCCTTCTTCTCTTCTGCATTCTATGTTTTTAAGCCGACTATAATTCCTTGTGACATTCACAGTTTGGAAAATATGGTTTGCTTATACTATACTGTGCTTTGAGAGCAAGGCAGAATGTAAAGACACCTAGCTCCTTCTCAATGGCCATATATGAAATAAAAACCAGCTCTTTGCACCATAGGAACGCCATAGGAAAATGTAGTTAGTTTAGAAACAGATTCAGTTTCGTGTTCTGGTGGATGAAAAGAAGGGTAAAAGAAGAATGCACAGGGCCAAAAATGAGACACACTCATTCATACATGACACTATAATCTTCCTTAATATCAGGATTTGGCATTAAAGTTAACAATATTCATAGAATCACAGAGATGGAGAACTACCAAGGGACCTTCTAGTTCAAATCCCTGCGAGTGCAGGAATCCACAGCTAAAGCATCCCTGAAAGACAGCCACTCAACCGCTGCTTAAAAACCTCCAATGAAGGAGAGTTGAAGGCCACTGTCAAATAGCTCATACCAGCAGCATGTTCTTCCTCATGTTTAGTCAGAATCTCCTTCTTTTTAACTTGAATACAACAGTTTGAGGCCTATCCTCTAGAACCATAGTGGCAAACCTGTGGCACACGTGCCAGAAATGGCACGCAAAGCCTTTTTCACGGCACACGGAGGGCAGGGAACCTGTTCCTCCTCTTCCAGGGCCTTCAGCTGTCTCCGGAGAGGCTGCTGAAGGCCCAGGAGGGCAGGGAGAAGAAGTCCAACCCTGGAAGCCAGTAGTCATTCCTTCACCCCTCAGAAGCCAGATGTCCCACTCCTGGCATGGGGTAACACCCAGTGCCGGGATGCCTTTTCATTTGGGCCCTTGGGCCCTAAAAGGTTGATCCCCTTGTTGCTTCTTCCACCTTCTAATGAAATTGTCAGCAAGGCAAAGCAAGGAATCTTCTGGACCTGACATTCTTGGCAGAGCTTGACATTCTTACCAACCGCAATTAAGTTCAAGCTATCTTGTGCCAAAAATCTTTTATTCATGGAAGCACAGGCCTAACTTGCTCCTTAATGACATTGACAGAACTGTCTGGGAACTACATTCACTTTGTGCACCAATACCATCTTTAAGATGAATAACGCAGTCTCCTGGTTACATCAACAACTATGTACAGTCGGCCCTCTATATCCACAGATGATGATACGGTCACCTAAGAAATGCAAAAGATCTTTTACCTGCAGATCCAAAGTCCAAGCCTGAGTAGTTTATGGCAACACTATCAGATTCCTCTGCTTGGACTGGATTTTAGTAGCTGGAGCTGAACAGGAAAAAATCCCTTTCTAATGTCCTCTTAACTGAATATTTTACTAGAGTTCATGATTTTTTAATAAAAGGAAATCCAGAGTGGCAGTTCTGAACCATCAAGTCAACACTGTAACACGAAAAAGATGAACGTGGAAAAAAATAATAGACTAAGTTGAAAGGCTGCAAACCAGTAAGACATGACAAAGAAGGTAAACAGCAAAACCTGAGCAGCGCTGAGAAAAAAAATTGTATTAACAGTAAGCAGGAAGAGACTCAGCAATCCATAATGACTGCCAAGTGCAAGATGAAACTCACAACACAGGAAGAACATGGCATGGGTCACAATAATTACACGCAACTGAAATCTGGGGAGGTCACTCAAACCTTTTACAGGCACAGCAGGTGCAGCTTTGTCTTTCGTACAAGGAATACTTGCTACTCAACAGGCTATAAATCCCACACCACACAAGATTATGCACTTTAGACTAGTCTATTTGATATGGAGGGACCAGGATTTCCCCCCCGAATGCCAAGGAATGGAACTGATCTAGGGACCACCGCTTTGAGTAGCACTGCCTTGACAACACAGCAATTTTAAGTGCTCAGTGAGAAATTTGTACGTGGAGCTAAACAACATAGATAAAACAGTATACTGTAGATGGAAAAGAAATCTCAGTTATGAAGATCCTGCTATGTACCATTTCTTTCTATTCCTGTGTCTGTATTTCCTGTGCCTGTAATAGATATATGGTCAGAG